>NC_143399.1:206562887-206772717 GCF_052110815.1 Crocodylus siamensis
GGGCACACGTCCTGCGCCCCGGTGCGCCGGGCCGCGGGCTGCTGCGCCCAGGAGCTGCGAGTGCTGGGGGTAGGTTGGGGCCAGGCCACTGTGGGGGGGGCTGGGCGCTAACCCCAACCCCAACCCTAACCCTGACCCCCACGTGGCTGTTGCAGGTGGCACAGATCCTGCTGGGGCTGGTGTGCGCGGCGCTGGGCCTGACGCTCTGCTTCACGCTGGGCACGGAGGAGTACTGGAAGGCGACTCCCTTCTGGACGGCCGCTGTGGTGAGTGGGCCACGGGCCCCCGGGGACCGGCTCTCCCTCCTCCGCTCAGCTCCTGGGAGACTCTGCCCCATGCCCAGGTCTGGTGCTCGCACTCTGCGCCTCCCACCCCGCTCTCGCTGGCGCTGGGTCCTGTCCCAGCTCCACTGGGGCTGCTCCCCCTCGGCATGCACAGCTGCGCATGAGGCCTCTCGGGCTCTCCGTGCCACCCTCCCAATGCCCGTTGGCCTGGCCTCTTTGCCCCTGCGTCCTCGGGTGCAGCCTGTGTCCCCGACCCAGCTGCTGCCTGCCCGCTCTGCGCACTGTGCTGGATCCCCCAGCGCTGCTCTGCCCCAAACCTCGTGCCCTGGGCTCCCGCCCAGCTTTCTGGCCTGTCCAGACCCTTCCACGTGCTGTCGCTGTCTGCATGCACTTGCAGGGCTTCCCGGTGCCATGTCGCCTGGAGGCTGCTGCTCCCGTGTCCAGAGCCTGAGAACCAGTCTCGGAGCCAAAACAGGCCCGGCTGGACCCTGGGAGTGCCTCTGGCCATGGGTCCTCCAGCCGTGCTGCCGTGGATCCATGCATGGCTGCTCCTTGCTTGCTGGGACGTGTCCGTCTGACGGCACTTCTGCACAGCACATACCTCCCTTGCAGCCTGTCCCGCGTGAGGGTGCGAGCCTTGCTGAGGTGCAGCAGCAGTCAGCTCCGGTCCCTCGTGGCCAGGAGGCCTGGTCGTGCTCCCCCAGAGCCGCGCTGTTCCCTCCACGCCGTCCTGGGGCAGCAGGGCCTGTCCCACCAGCGCGTGGTCCGTGCAGCGGCGTGAGCTGCTGGCTCCAGGCAGGGCCCAGCGGGGCTCCCCTGCCCATCGCCTGCCATGCCCTGGACCGTCCCCACACTCGGGGCTGGGGTGTGTGTCCTGCCACGAGCCCCCAGGCCTGGGCCGGCCCCGTGCCCCAGTGCGAGCTCCCAGGGCTGCCGTACAGGGGGTGGGGGCCCTCGCTGTCTCAGCGCTCACAGCGAGTTCATGGCATTGCTGTGGCCCCCGTGGGTGCAGGAGGCCATGGCTGGTCCATGCGTGGCCCATCTCCCAATCCGTCTGTGGCCAGGCCCCTCGGCTCTGCCCGGGTCTGTGCCAGCCCAGCCCCACGCTCACGCCAGCTCCTCTCTCCCAGTTCGTGGCATCGGGCACGTTCTCCATCCTCTGCCAGAAGTATGAGGCCGGCTGCTGGGTGAGCGCTGGGGGCTGCGCCGGACATGGCCTCTGCCTGGGGAGGGGGCTCCCGGGGGGTCCTGCCAGGCCGAGTGGTGCCTGGAGCCGGTGCCAGCGCGGTCCCAGTGGGTGGCACGGAGCGGCGGTGATGTCCTGGGGATGGATTCCCTGCTCCAGGGGGCCCCCCCACAACTAGGGCTGGAGTATGTGTGCGCATGTGTGTGCGTGTGCTTCCTTGTTTGCACCTGTGTGAGTGCACGTCGTGTGTGCATGTGTGTACATGTGCATGAATGTCCATGTGTTTGCATGTGTGTGTGTGCACGTGTGTGCATGCTTGTTGCCCTGCACAGGCCCCTTACACGCCTTCCAGGTGCTGCTCGCTGCATTCCTGGCCCTGGCCAGCGTGGTGGTGGCGGTCATCGCCATGGTGATCAGTGTGCAGGACATCCAGTGCAACGGGTGTCATTTCTCCACGCACTACTGCGACCCCAAGGTGACATCAGCCCTGGAAGATGAGACCTGGAGGCAGCAGGAGTGCCTTCAATACCTGGCCCTCCTCCTGGTGAGCAGCTACCCCATGTGCAGCAGACCCCCTGCCCTGCTCTCCAGGTGCCCGCGTGGGCCGTGGGGTTCAGCCCTGCCCCCAGGAGCCGCATCGCAGCGGGGCAGTCCCCGAGGGCGCCGGCAGGAGCGCGGGCGGGGGAGGCCTGGGGGTGGGACAGGGGTCCGGAGGCCGCAGGCGCTGCCTGTCCGCTCTGCCCCCAGAACCTGCTCCTGGGCGTCCGGGTGCTGCTGCTGGCGACCACGGCCGGCGCCCTCGTCATCGCCGCCTGCTGCCTCGTCTGCACCTGCCAGGCCTCGTGCTGCCGGGCGCAGGTAAGCGGCGAGGCTTGGCCCCGGGCCGGGCGGGGCGGGGGGGTCCCCGTCTCCCGGGGGCTGCGCTGCCTGGAAGCGTGCGGCTGCGGCGCCGAGCCCCTCACTGGGACGCTGCCCCGGGGCGGCTTTGGGCAGGGGAGTGGCAGCTCGGCCCAGGTCCCGGCTGCCTCCCGGCCGGCGGCCTCGTGGCTGCTCTGCGCAGGGAGCCGTGGGCCCAGGGGCTCTGCGCTGCATGGGCCGAGGTGCTGCTGATCCCCCTCTGCTTCCAGGACCAGGATGACACAGTGAGGACGGAGCCGCTGATGGTTTTGACCCCCATGGACCAGGCCCAGCCTGGCAAAGAAATGCATGTGGACAGTGCCTGAGCCGGGCACGACCCCAGGGCTGCATCATTACCAGGCCCACTCTGCCCCCTGCACTGACCGCAGCCGCGCCCAGCACCGTGCCGTGCCGTACCGTGTCTACGGGCAATAAAGCATCTCCACATCTGCCCAGGGCCTGGTGTTTGCTGCCTCTGGGCTGGTGGGGGAGCAGTGCTGGGATCGAGCCCCTGGTCCCCAGGCAGGAGGGCGAGATGCTTGTGTCCAGGTCGGCCCCGCTGCTGTTCTCAGGCCCCAGGCACCGCTGGGAGCCCCCCACGGCCAGTGCCCTCCCTGCATGGCAGCCCCCGCAGCACAGCCTGGCCTGACCGCCTGCACCCAGGCTGAGCCCTGCCGCTCCCCCCCCAGCATAGCCCAGCCGGACGGCAGCAGGTAATGGTCCCCCACAGCCCCGCCAGCAGCTGCCCCCATGCATGCCATGCAGAGAGCTGTGGCTGCATGCAGGGCCCTTCCTAGTGCCGCCTGTGCTGCAGGAGCAGGAGACAGACCCCTGGGGTAGGCACAGGCTCGGGGGGGTGTAGCTGGCTGGCATAGGGCTGTGCCTTCCTCCCCTTCCCACCCCCCACCCCAGAAGCAGGTGCAGCGGGGGGGAGAAGGGTCCAAGGCCCAGGTCCGTGCAGGGGACTAGGAGCCCCTGGCAGACACGGGGCTGTGTCCTGCATGGTGCCAGGGAGGTGCTGGGTTGTGTCAGCTACCTGACTGTGCTCTTGGGACCTACGGGCCTTCAGACCTGAGTTTTGATCTTTATGCTGAGCATGATCTGCAAACACACAATAAAGCACAGAAATGCCTGTGCTCCGCTGTGGGGATGTCCCAGGCTCCTGGGCTGTGCTGGTTGCCCCTCTACCTCTCTTCTCCCCATGTCAGGGGGGTTGTAAGTCTTCCCCAGAGGCCCTGGGTGCTGCAGCCCCGGCTGGGGAGGGGACCGGGCTGTGCCAATGCTCCTGCTGCCACCGACCTGCAGGGTCCTGGCTGGAGGGTCTTGCCCCCGCGCTCAGGCTCAGCCCAACTCTGTACTGGGGCAGGAAGGGATTTCCACCCTGCTCAAACTGGTCCGGACTGGGGAGGAGGGGGTTGCCTTCCTCTGCTGTGGGGGCACAGCCTCTGCATGGGGTCTCTGCAGCTCCCATGACCCCCCTGGCTTGGCCTGAATGCTTTAAGTGATGCCCCTGACTTAAAAACAAAGCAGGAAGTTGGTAACTAAATTGAATAAATATAGCCTGGGCAAAAGAGGAACAGTCTGAGGAAAATCCACCCCACTTAAGAATGAAAAGTTTAGCTCAGACTGGAAAATTCCAGTTCAGGGGAACCATCTTTGGCAAACACAAGCTAGATTATTAACATGTGTTAGGTTAAGAGGAAGGCTTAAGCTAATTTTATTCATTAAATGCAAGCTCTGTGATGCATAAAGAGAGGTGAGAGAGCGTACCCCTCAGAGCCCTTCCCAAAGAGATGCTGACAGCCCTTCAAGATGTACCCTGCACAGACACCGGGCACAGGAGCCGGGAGTCCCCGGATGAGACTTCATGGGCAGATCAGTGCTGCCGAGGCCCTTGTACTTTGGGGTGGTGAGCATGTTGCGTTGCCTTTGACGAACTATCACACTACCCCTGCAACTGCTGGAGGCTTAATAAATATGTTATTAGTTAAGGTGTAACCGTGTCCCAATCTTGAAATTAGCACCTGGGACAAGAACCGGAGAGATGTTACATGACGTGACAGTACAGCACCGTGCATGAGCAAAGCCGGACACAGGACTGAGGGGAACACAAGAAGCCCCTGGCCTGTCCCTTGGCAGGGGATGTGAGTCTTACTGGGTAGGGATGAGGAAAGGAGAGAGGGGATTTGATAGCAGCCTTCACCTCCCTGCAGGGCTGTTCAAAGAGGATGGAGCTGAGCTGTGCTCAGTGGGGGCAGATGACAGAGAAAGGAGCAATGGCCTCAAGTTGCAGCAAGGGAAGCTGAGGTTGGATATTAGGGAAAATTTCTCTGGGAGGGTAGTAAAGCACTGGAGTGCTACCCAAAGGGGTGGTGCAGTCTCCATCCTTGCAGGTGTGTAAGACCCGGCTCAACAAAGCCTTGTCTGGGATGATGTAGCTGGGGCTGGTCCTGCTTGCAGCAGGGGTTGGACTAGTTGTGACCTCCTGAGCCCCCTTCCAACCATCATTTTCTATGATTTGAAACCCAAGCTCATGATTTTCGAGGGTGTGACTCCTGGTTTGCGATCCCCGGGGTTGGCGATGCTGGGGCCTGGATGCCCTGGGCTCCCGGCAGCCTCCCCCTGCCATGACGTACAGAAGGGCTGGGAGAGCCAGGACCGGCACAGGCCACGCCGAGACGCTGCCCTGTGCTGGGCCCTAGCCCACGAAATGCGTCTTTATCCGACCAGCCTAGAAAGCACCAGGCTGTAGCCTATTGCATGTCAAAGCATGGGTATTTCCCAGGCTTAGGGGCTTTGTGGTCAGGAGGGAATTTTTGCCTTCCTGCTGCTACGTGTTAGGGGGTTTTAAGCCTCCCTCACAGGCGCTGGGTGCTGGCTAAAGCCCAGGCTGGGGATGGGGACTGGGCTCCTGTTGGCCCATAGGGTCCCGGCTGGAGGGTCTTGCCCCTGCGCTCGGACTCAGCCCCACGCTGCACTGGGGCAGAAAGGGATTTCCCCCCAGGCACGGCCTGGGCCTGTGATCTCTACAGCATCTATGAACCCCCTTTGCAGCAACAGGATGTTGGTGGCTGCAGCCCCCCTGCTTTCCTGGGCTGGGGGCGATGGCTGGGGCTGTGTCTGGGGTGACTGTAGTTATGCTCAGAGGTTGGACGTGGGGTTTGTCTGGGCTCGTGTGGACAGGGCTGATCCTGCCTTAGGCAGGGCCTGGACTCAAGGGGACCCCTGAAGCACTCGTCCAGCCCCACTCTAGGATCCTATGATTTATGCCACTGCTGGAGACCAGCTACCTGCCAGCCCCACATCTCTGTGGCTCTAAGAAAGCAGCTGCTAACAAAGAGGAAGGAAGGGGGCAGGCAAACCTCAGCCTGGAGCAGCTGGAGCTGGTTTCACAGGGGCCAGAGCCCCCACTGCAAGGATGCTAACTTGCAATTTTTTCTTTTTTATATATTTTGAAAAACTTTTCATGTACCAGGTCAAATTAGCCCGATCAGGTCTGAATCCTGTGAATTATCAAAAAACCTGAAGCTAACTCACAACAACTGACTTCCAGCAGCTTTGGGAACAGTCTCCTCCAGCCCTACAAGCCCAGCCTGGCTGCAGGGCATTTCAAAGCGATGCCAATTTGCATTGGATTGGGCCCTGCAAGCTCAGCCTGGTGCCATGGACAAGGCCCATCCAGCAGCAGCTGCAAAATTGAAAGAGAAACCCCTGGTATCCACTGCATGAGCCAGGCCCTGCAAGAAGGACTACAGTTCACAGGCATGGCCAGGGAGAGCCGCAGCGGGGAGTCCAGCCCAGCTGCATCCTGTCCGTCCCCAGCGCACTCTTTGTGGCTGAAGCTTGAACCCAGCATTCACCTGCTCTGGGACAGGCCTTGACCATCTCGCCGAGGCACGGCCCCATGGGTGCCTGCTGGCTGGGCTCCTTCCCAGGGTACCGCACCCCTGGGCGAGCGCCAAACTGACCGTGCAACCTAGGACATGGCTGCTGGGAGCACAGGGGATGCTGGAGAGGACTGAGCCCCCTCCCCCAGGAAAGCGTCCCTTATCCCCACTTTTGCTGCTGAGAAACTGGAGGAAGGCAAAGCAGGGAGATGCCTGGAGGGTCCCAGGGCAGGTAGGGATGATCTCTGGGGATGAGGGCACAAAGCAGCTGCCACTCAAGTTGTTGGGTCTGGCTGCGGAGGTGTCCATGCACCTCCTCTGTGTGCATGGCAATGAGCTTCTCCATCCTGCAGCCAGGGTCCTGTCCTGCAAGAACACAAGTGACACGTCGTCTTGCCCCCAGCACCGGAGCAGGCGGCATCCAGAGCCCTGGAGAAACTGCTCCTACGTCGCTGCCTTGATCAGCCTTCAATAAAGCCTGCAAGGTGCCAAGTGCGGCAAGGAGGATGCTGTTTAAATGCCTGCTGCTGGTGGAGAGAGCCATGGCTGGGATGGGACTGACCTGGGTTAGGTTGGCATAAACCAGAGAAGCTACTGTATGTCCCAGACATGCGGGCCAGATGCATGCTAGGGGCACTGACACGGTTTTCCCTCCTTCCAGAGGGATTGGAAGATGCACAGAACAAACCACCCAGGGTCAAGTCCTGCCCCTTGTGCCCAGGTCAGTGCAGACTGACTCCATGGACGGCCGTGAAATAGGTTTACAAAGGCAGAGCTGGGAACTTGACTGCAGCGTTGAGAGGCACTGAGTCCCCCCAGCTCCGACGGGCAGCAGCACAAGGACTGGGCGAACCAGGTCCTGGGTCCAGGATGAGCACAGCTGAGCACTGCTGCAGAAATGGGCTCAGTGACCGCAAGCACAACCTCACCACACACCGGCGCGTGCACACAGGCGAGGCGCCCTACACCTGCCCTGACTGCAGGCGCTGCTTCGAGAAGCAGGACCACCTGGTCAGCCACCGCTGCACCCACGGGGCCGGCTGCCGCCCCATGGGCAGTGCGGCCGCCGATCCTGCACGCGGTCCAACCTGCTGCGGGACCAGGCCTGCCACGCCAGCGACCGCCCCTACCGCTGCCACAGTTGCGGCTGGACCTTTCGCCAGAACAACCACCTGGTCAGCCACCGGCGCAGCCATGCCGCCCCCAGCCTCCACATCTGCCCTGAGTGTGGCCGCAGCTACCGCCACGGGACCAACCTCACTGCCCACGAGAGGGCACACACTGGCCTGGGCTGCAGCTGAGCAGTGGATCCCAGGGGGAGTCACGAAGAGGGGAAAGATCACTCTAGATCATGCATGGAGATCCAGAGGGGGGCCTGGGAGCAGATGGGATGGGACCGTACTGGGTCAGACCGATGGGCCACCTAGCCCGTTCCCCTGTCTCCAACAGTGGCATAAATCATAGGATCCTAGAGTTGCTCCAGGGGTCCCACTGAGTCCAGCCCCTGCCTGAGGCAGGATCAGCCCTGTCCAAACCAGCCCAGACAAACCTCGTGTCCAGTCTCCGAGCAAAACTACCGTCAGCTCCAACACCACAAGAGACATCACACCCGACCCTGCCACAGGGAAGGCAAGGGGACCGTGGCGGCCGATGTCCTGCTTCTGTGAAAGGTTGCTTGAGAGACCCTAAGTAGAGGCCATGCCTCCTCTACAGAGGAAGGCAACCCCCGCGCCCAGTCCGTGCTCTCCCTGACCTCCACCACCATTGGTCTTGAGAAGCCAGAGGAAACATCTCCAGCTGTCCTGTTTGACGGCTCCTTCTAAATCAATGTTAGCACCACAAGATGTGCAAACACGCGTCACAGGATTGAACTAGGACACCACAGTGTCAGAAACGGTCTGCCCTGCTGTGGCCTGAGCTCTTTGCAACAGAAGAGCTGCTCTAGGCTTTTTCTATGGTCAAAAATCATGCAAAAATTAAGAGGTGATATTTCCTAAGGGGAGCCGGAGCCTGTGGACGGTGCCTGGAGTCTGAAAAGGTTGAGTACTGTGTGGTCACACTCAGCGGGTCCTGATGCCCGGGTGCTATGACAGTGCAAGTCACAGACTCTGCAAAGGCGGCAGAGCACTCGAAGGCAGGGACTCCTCCCGCCAGGACAAGACGGCACAGGGGCACATCAGCGCTCTCATCCATCGCAAGAGGGTTCCCCAGCCGGATGGTCTTTTGTGCCCCATGGGGATCCTGGAAATGCACGGAGTCTGCTGGTGGAGGACAGCAGCATTCCCTGGATGTGTTGCAGAGTGAAGCGGTCGCAGGACACTTTGCATCTAGCAGCCCGAGTTTCGCACTGTCATTGTGCAGCGGGGTGGGCTGCACACCCATGAATCCCACGCCGTCCACCCTCCCTTTCCTCTCTTGCTTCCTCTCTTTCCCAGTCGCCCCAACAACCCTGTTCATCTGAGCCCCCACCCCGTCCCACAGCCGCTCTGTGTTCAGGTTTTGCCTCGGGGCTTCCCAAGGATGTCGGATTCGAATCCCGCTGGCACTGTATTTTCTGGAAAGACCAATAAAATGAGATGCAAAGAGACCCACCTGTCACCGGCCTGTTTCACCCCCTCCAAGCCATCATCGGGGTCCTTAGCAAGGTTGCATTCCTCTTGAGGTTTTCACCAGCTTTGGGCTTGTCCCCAGCAGCTGCTTGCGAGCCCTGTGAATTCACAGGTTTGGAGCTGGGTGTGGGTGGAGTGCGCTCAGGCCCCTCCAGCACCAGCACCCACCACCGTAGCAGCGTGGAGAAGCCCCACCAGCTACAAACAGGCGTCACATTTGCCCCAGGATAAACCATTTTTACCCAAAACAGAGCACATAGAAACACGCATGCCCGTTGTCCTAGGATAAATCCTAAGAAGCACTAACGGTTTATCCCAGGACAGCACAAGGTGCATCTGGATGGTTATCTTGGGGTTGCATCGCTGGATCCAGTGGGGAGGAGCGGCAGTGCATTCACACCTGGCTGCAGGGGTGATGTGTGTACACACCAACCTGCTAGACATCTGTTTTGCAACGCCCCAGGCCGGCTCCTAGGAAAGCCTCCACCTAAGCTACGTGCTAAGCCCCCAAGCAGCGCAGGGGTGGGTTACCTGCTTTGCATGAAGTCAAGGAGTGAGGGCCTGGTGCACCAGGGGCCAGTCTGTGCACGTGAATGGTATTTCCAGAGACTGGAAACTTCGAACCAAAGGTAAGACCCAAGGGCCAGCTCTCAGGATGGGCTAGAAATGGCTGTGGGTCTGTTAGGGTTGTCATCACACTTCAGAAGATGGTCCGGACCCACAGGGTGATGCTCAGCTCACGGGGCCCGCATCTGCGCTCGCTCGGGTGCTGGAACGCCGGCTGAAGCAGGCCGCAGTGCCCCTCGGTGATGCCCGTGCACTGGGGAAGGCTGTTGCACCGGCTGCAGCTCCTGCATCCTTGCACCTCAGCCGTGGCTGCAGCTCCCGGTCCAGCCCCTTCCCCTCACACCTGCTCCTACTGCCCAGGTGCTCCGTGCGCTTTGTCTCACCGGCTTTGGCACCTGGAGGTGTCAGACTCTTGGGTCCAGCTCAGCCAGCATAGCAGTCGACACACGATAGCCCCAGTTCACCGCACCAGAGCAACTCCGGATGTGCCTAGAGGTGCATTCACTTGCTTGGAGTTTACCACCTCCTAGCCATGCAGCAGCCTTGGGCACACTGTCTTCTCCCAAAGAAAAGCCACGTGGTAAAAACAAAACACAGCACTTTCAAGACCTTGCAGAAAATATAACGCCTGCCCTTGCTATTGCTGTTCCCTCAGAAGTAGCTGCAGCTCAGCCATAGACGCCTTTACTTCCCTGGAAAATTGAGCTGGATCGGGCCACTTGCACCAAGGCTGAGCTGGTACAACTATTTTTTTTTAATAAAATTTTGTTTTAGGGCCAAATCAGCTCCAAACTGAGGTCCAAATTTTGGTGGAGCAGAGCTCAATCATTCCAGCCCGCGTGGCACTGCCAGTGGCAAGTCTCCCCCTCCCAGACCCTTCAGCCAAAGGCTTCAGATCCTCCCGTGTCTACGGCAGGATCCTACATGCAAGCCCCGAGCCCAGAGGTCTTGAGTGGCAGATGCGCTCTCGTCTCGCTTGCTCCAAGCCATAAGGCTGAAGGAGCAAGCTAGGGGGAGAGCCCAAGCCCTACATCTATGAATATGAATCCAAGAGCAACCCCCATCTCCATCAATTGTGTAGCCAAAACCTTTGCACTGGAGGCATTTATAGCCTTTAGCAGGGGTCAGCCTGCCACAGCACACGGTGCAGACCTTCACCATTCAAGGCCGAGAAGAAGGAGGTCTCCCCCGGCAGGTAACCCTGAGCCTGGCATTGAAAGGGCTGTCCCCCTACCCCCAATGTGTTTGAGCCCCAGGCCCCAAGCCCAGGGACTCGAGCCCTCAAACTGTCCTTTCCAAGCCAAGGAACCTGCATCCTCATGGCGGGGCCTGAAGGGTCTGCGTGCCCTGCCCGAAACCCTGGCAGGTATGTGCACAGGGGCTGCTTGCAGGGCTGCCCCTCTGCACGGCCAGAAGTGTGTCAGCTGCTCCTGATCCTGGTTTCCCAGCAGAGGCAGGAGGGGGGGATCTCGGCGGGAATGAGCTCCGTGCGGCAGCGCTGAGCCCCTAAACCCATTAGGATCGGAGTCACAACAGGGGGGGATGTCCTCCTCCCTTCGCTCCAGGCTGGGATCCAGGAGACCACCCACACGAGAGGAGCACGGAGCATGCATGGGGGCACCCAGATGTGGGGAGGAGCCCCCCAGTACACAATGAATGCGGGGGCAGCGGTCTGCCTATGCAAAGGGGGGAACCAAACCTTGCGACCTACTGTATGGGGGCCCCTGGCTGCATGCCTGGGAGTGTCCAGCAGCCCCTCCTGCCCCACCAAACCCATGCTGTAGGGAGGAGGGGGACATCCTGCCACTGAGTCCCTCTGCCCGAAAGAGAGCCGCAGCAGCATCACATCCCATCTCCCCTGGCAGCAGCCTGTGGCTACATCCCATCCGTCATGGGGAAGCCTTCGTGTGCTCCAGTTGTGCCCTGGGATCTGTAGTTGTTCCCTTTTGAGGGACAAGCAGCACAAGAGCAACGCTGTCGCTGCGATGGTCTAGAAATGATGTGCGAGGCAAGGATGTCTCAGGGTGTGATCTCTGTCGCTGAGATATAGAGGCATTCAAATGCAAGGTCTTCTTCCTTGGGTCTCTCGGGGACGAGTTAGCCGTGTGATCCAGGCAGGCCAGGAGCAGCCCAGAGCGCAATGCAGGTGCCGGCTGCCGGAGCATCAGCCTTGGCACAGTCACTGGTTTCTTGCATGTGCATGTGCATGTGCATGTGCATGTGCATGTGTGTGTGTGTGTAGAGGACTCAAGACCAAGCAGACGGGATTTCAGAACCGCTGCTTTGCTCAGATGCAGCTCTTCCCTTCGCCTTTCCGCTCTGGACCGAGCTGTTTGCAAAATTTCCACCCCACCCTCACTGACGCTGCAGGCGCCTCCACCCACCCCTGGCTCCCTCCCCTCTCCTGCCTTCTCTGCCAGGGCTTGTCAGGACTTTCCTCTGGCTTGACTTCGCTCCTGCTTGCACCTTCCAGCAGTCAGAGCTCCAGCTCCTGCCCCAGCTGGCTTCTCCCAAGCTCAGACCTGCCCCATTGCACGGCTTTGCAAAGAAGCCGCGGAGAAGTGTGAAGCTCAGCTTCGGGCCAGCGGGTCCGAGTTGCCGGTTGGTGCCCCGCAGCCTTTTCTGTTGGGTGCAACAGTGCTGGGGTGGCGAATGGAGGGAGCAAGAAGGGGAATCGGCAACTAGAGAGGACCCCAGGGAGGACAGACAGAGGCAGCCTGAAGTAGCCCAGAAATAACCAAGAAAACTTGGAAATAACTGAGAAAACAGGAGTCACAGGCCACATGGTGGGAGAGACAGAGGAAACATGGTGGGGATCCACCCAGTAGCTGACTAGATAAACCCATGGCAGCAAATGGAAATGTTTTACAAGGATCCCAGGCAAACAGCCTCATTCCCAGTCTCCCTGCTGAGCAAAGAGCATCAGAGACTACCCGCCAGCCGCTGCTGTGCTGCTTCCTGAGTCACGGAGCGAAGCCACGGGCAAGCACCCAGCTCCCCCTGCCACGGGCCTGGGCATGAGTCCCCGACCCCTGGGATCCCCACAGCGGGTCTGCACCACTTCTGGGAGATGTCGTGAACGGCCATTAACTAACTAAATTCTGTGGGTAAATGCGGTATTTTTTATTAGACTAACTAAATAGTTGGAAAAAAAATATTATTTGCAAGTTTTTTCCAACTATTCAGTTGATCTAATAAAAGGTATCACATTTACCCGAACAGCCTTGTCTGCCTATGTCCTTAGGCCAACACGGCTACAACCAATAACGCCGAAACACTGAATTAGCCAACAATGCCTTTCAATGTTTTTGACTGTTCCCCAGGGCAGCAGTCGTTCACCTAGGCTGAATCCATCCTCTAAGAAAGTCCTGGCCCCTCACAGCTCTGCCCCCATGCAGGATCCTACCCCTCTTCCCACCATAGCAGGGCACTGGCGCTTCTCAACCCCGATGCCCCCGGCTAGCGCAGGCTACACGACAAACTGGAACTGTGTGTCCTAGATTGAATCAGCATACACCACCTACATGCCACATAGGTCCCACACGTGGGGGCCGATGTTATTGTACAACCACATTGCCCTTTAAATGGCTTCATGACCCATGGGCAAGCAAGGTTCTTTGGGGAGATGTGATATTTTGTATTAGACAAATTAAATAGCTGGAAAAGTTGATCTTTGCAAGCTTTTGGGCACAAACACCCTTCTTCATGGCCCATTTAGAACAATTCCTGAATCCTTCCCACACAAGAAAGGTGAGACACCCCCCACTTCCTCCCCTTTGATAGGCCTTGATCTCCCAGTACTCAGCTTCTTTTCTTTTGCTAATTATGTGTGTCTGCTACACCTATGTGTCTCAGCCCCTTCCCTATGCTGTGCTTCACTTGCAGGGCTTGGTTTCCTATGTTCAGAGCCCTGAGGAACAATGTCTTACATTGGCAAGTTTGTCTACCTGGATTGGAAAGAGTTCAGGGGAGGGAAACGAAAAGGGATCAGGGGCTGGTGAGCAGAGGCCAAGGGAATTGGGCTGATTGAGTCTGCAGAAGGGAAGACCGAGGGGGACTGAAGAGCAGCCTTCACCTCCCTGCAGGGGGGCTGCAAAGAGGATGGAGCTGGGCTGGTCTCAGTGGGGGCACAAGGAGCAATGGGCTCAAGCTGCAGGAAGGAGAGTTGAGGTTGGATATTAGGAATAACTTTCTCACTAGGAGGGTAGTAAACAGGCTCCCCAGAGAGGTGGTGCAGTCTCCATCCTTGGAGGTTTTGAAGATCTGGGTAGACAAAGTCCTGGCTGGGATGATGTAGCTGGGACTGGTCCTGCTTGGAGCAAGGGGTTGCACTACATGTGACCTCCTGAGCTCCCTGATTTTCTGTGACTCTACCCTGACTACACAGTTTGACCAATAAAAGATATCATCCTAAGGGCAGCCTTGCGTCTCATGTCAATTATTGTGATTTTTAACATTTGCCAATAGCTTTAAATCTGCTTTTGTGCCTCAGCCATCAAGGGAAACAACAGGGAACTCCTGTGATTGAGATGAGACAGCAGGTCCTCCCAGGGAGCCGTGCAGTGCAAGGGCTGGCTCTGATACCCCAGGCTGCCCTGCAGAGTCCAGATGCTGTGGCCCAGGGTGACCCTGCTCTTAAAACCAGCTCTCCAACGCCCTGGATGACCCGGGGTCCAGCTCGCTATGGGCTGGATGGAGCATGGGGCTGCAGTGCTAAGGGAAGGGGCTATGGGAGAACATGTGGAGAGGACTGAGACTGACCAGCAAGGCCATAGCCAGCTCCTGGCCGTGCATCTGTGTTCAGGTATGGCACAAACCTATGTGGATGCTGGGCCTCACCAGAGCGGATGTATTCGAAGAGCATTGTTTGAGACTGGCTCGCGCACACGGTCGGGGCCAAGGAGGGTGGAGCAGAAGGGAGGGAGAATGCCCCTTTGCCCCTTAAACCCCAGGGAGGATTTGTCCATGAGGCAACAGGCCTCTGGAGCAGATCCTGCGCACGGCACACGGACCCCACTTTGCACCTTGGGCGCTCACCCTGGGGACAAACCTTTGTGTGTCTGCAAATGCGATGCCAACGGATACGAACGCAGCAGGAGCTGGCGGACAGGGGACCAGCACGTCATTGCACCAAGCAGGGAAGAGGACCTTGGATGAAAAGGGACCTCCCGGCCCCCGTCTTGGCAGCATCACTTGCGGCAGCTCCCTGCATGCTCTGATCCAGCTGCATCTTGCAAGGAGGCAGGTTTCCCTGCTTTGACCCTGGAAAGGGCTGATCAAGACCCTTTCTCTCAACCATCTCACTTCCCGGGTTGCTTTATTCTTGTTCTTCCTGACACTTACTGGGACTTCTTCTTGGGCCAAAGCCGTCCTTTACCCATAGCCCTGAAGCCTGGGGGTTTGCTCCAGGGGCACGAAGAGCAAGGTATTTTGCAGGGCAATTGCTGCAACAGTGGCAAGCGCACACAAACACTAATGGGAGCCCATGGACTAGGTTTTCCCCGCGGTTTTACAAGATTCTGAAGCACTTTCGAGAGAAACACGAGCTGCATGATGCTACTCTAGCCACCCTGGTGAACCACCACAAGATATGGTAGACTTGCTGCCAGGCCACGTGTGAGCAAATCCTCCACAAGGACCTGCAGAAGGAGCACGGAGACCTGCACTGGCAGCATCCCCTGGGCATGGAGAAGCAGTGCAGGGCACAGAGGTCCTGCTGCTGGCAGGCAGAAAGAAGGGACCACCTCTCCTGGGACTGCTCTCATGCCACGGAGGTGGGGAAGGACGGTCCGTGTGCTCCTCCTGGTGCTGACCGGGCTCAGAGACCCGACCAGGGAAGTGGTTCTCCAGTCTATGGGCCCCTGAGCAGACAGCAAGGGCCCCGACAGCTCTCTCCCTTCAGGCAGAAGCATCCAGTATATATACTTTCAAAACAGTCCTTACACAGGCTGTGACTGCATAGTACATTTTCCCAGAGCTACGGTCAAGGATAACAAACATGCACTCATGCACACGTTATTTCACAACCAGCAGACACATACTTCTCGGCTATCTTCAAGGCTGCGGAGAGGGGTGAAGCAGGTCACTTGGGAATACAAAGAACAAACATTTCTTTCTGTCTTTGCTCTAACACGCAGAGCCAGCAATTTCCCACCTAACTGTCACGGTCATCTTACAACTTGCAGTTTAGCTTGACCAAAGTTTAAGGCATCCGTTTTGTTTGGTACCACAGTCCCCCCTTTGAGACTTCTTTCGTCTCACCTTCAGCTTTAAACTTTTATTCTCACGAGTCTCTTTATCACATCTTGCACCCTGTCATCTTTTCTTTCAATCTGTTCACACTTTAGTAACACCATTATTCTAGACTCTGAGGTGTGTTTTCTTGTTTTACTAAAGCTTCGCCTGCTGGCTTTTACACAGCAGAGGATCAGTTGTACCAAGACATAAGACATTACTACAACTACTAAGCCAAACAATATTCCATACAGGATTTTCTTACCAAGGGCCCCTAAATCTGGGAGCCAGGAGGTCAGCCAAGACCACATACTGCCTCGGTCAGTGTTATGCAGAATAGCGACTTCTTTTTTAATAATTTCTGCCTGATTTTCGATGGCACTAGAAGCATCCTCAGGCCTGCACTGTTCAACATCTTCATCAGTGACTTGGATGAGGGGGTAGAAAGCACCCTGTTCAAGTTTGCTGATGACACTAAGATGTGGGGGGATGTGGGTGCACTAGAAGGGTGCAATAGGCTACAAGCTGACCTTGACAGGTTGCAACGGTGGGCGGATGAGAATAGGATGGGGTTTAACACTGATAAGTGCAAGGTGTTGCACATGGGGAGGAAGAACCGGCACCACACTTACAGGTTGGGGAACTCCCCTCTTGCCAGCACGGAGACGGAAAAGGATCTTGGAGTCGTCATTGACTCCACGATGAACATGGGCGGCAGTGTGGGGAGGCAGTCAAGAAGGCCAACCGTACCCTGTCATGCATCCACAGATGCATCTCGAGCAGGTCCAGGGAGGTGATCCTCCCCCTCTATGCAGCACTGGTCAGGCCGCAGCTGGAGTACTGCGTCCAGTTCTGGGCGCCACACTTCAAGAGGGACGTGGACGATATGGAAAGAGTCCAGAGGAGGGCCACTCGTATGATCAGGGGTCAGCAGGGCAGGCCTTATGAGGAGAGGCTACGGGACCTGAACCTGTTTAGCCTCCACAAGAGAAGGTTAAGGGGGGACCTTGTGGCCTGCTACAAACTGGTCAGGGGGGATCAGCAGGTATTGGGGGAGTCCCTGTTCCCCCGTGCGCTGCCAGGAGTGACCAGGAATAACGGTCACAAGCTGGCGGAGGGTAGGTTTAGATTAGATATTAGGAGGCGCTACTTCACAGTCAGGGCGGCTAGGGCCTGGAACCGGCTTCCAGGGGAAGTGGTGCAGGCTCCTAGCCTGGGGATTTTTAAAAGGAAGTTAGATGAGCACCTTGCCGGGGTCATCTGACCCCCGTGCTCTTTCCTGCCAAGGCAGGGGGTCGGACTAGATGATCTTCCTAGGTCCCTTCTGACTCTAGCTACTATGAAACTATGAAACTATCAGGTACGTATACACAGCATTTAGTTTTTATTAATGCACACACACCTTCTTTGCTAACTAGTATATAGTCTAAAGCTAGGCAGTTTTGCAACATCATTGTCTCATTTTTTTTCATTTCTTTACTTATTTCATGAAACTTAATGGCAGTAGCATTACCAATTTTTTTTAGAGATGCTGCAATCTTTTTTATTTCAGACATGGCTAAGCCGGCACTGTAGTTGGGGAACATTATACTCCGAAACCTGTGATGCTCTGTGATCTCGCATACGTTGGGAATTTTTCCCTTGGGTAAGTGAGACCTAATAGTGAAGGCAGGATATGCTGCAGAGACATTGTATGTTCCTCTCTAACCAGAAGGGAGATTTTTATAGGCCTTATTTACGCATGCAAAATAGTGACCGGGTAGTGCAGTAAATGCACTGCTATCACTATTATCACAGCGTGGATGCGACATCCATTGTGAATAGTACCCTGAGAATCCAACTGAACTGGGAGAGTAACTGGGTATCCAAGAACCGTTAGAAAGCCAAGCACCGCTTATCTTAAATTCCACTTCACACTTACTGATGCTTCCTGCAACATTAGATCCATTACAAGTCCAACAAAACTTTCCAAGGGTGGCATATGCTAGTCGTACATAGTCAGCTTGGCTGCAGTTCATGTCTTGCCAGGTTTCATTTCCCTGGAAATCTGAACAGTAAGCAGCTGACATTTGGGTTGCACTTAAGGGTACCAGTATTATGGGTATTCCCCCAGTGGAATGGATAGGGACATAACTACATATCTAACAAAGAGAGACATTTAAATCTATCTTAATTTGGTTAATTAAAGACAAAAAAAATTTCTATGTGTTAGAACAAAAGATCTAATACAGAGGGTTAAAAGGAAGATGTTCACGATGCTGTCTTAAGTAATTCAACATGGTCCGTGGTCGAAGATGGTATCTTTGTTCTCTGATCGGCGACCTTGGCTGGGCTGAGGTGTTGGGCTCAGGAGGGAGGTTACTAGCACTTGTGCTCTGATGCTCCTTGCTTGCCTGAGTGAGGTCCTGAGGGTCTTTGACCTTGGTCGCAGGGAAAGGTCTTAACTTTGTTTGGAATTCAGCTGCTTTGGGGTCCAGTGGAGGTGATACCTTTTTACAGTGTGAGGCGTGAGTCCTCGTCTGGTGACTTTGGCAACGAACAGCGGTGTTAGCGGTCAGAAGCACCTGGAACAGTCCTTTCCGTCTCGGCTGAAGCGCGTTTTTCCGCTGGCAGACCTTTACGTAAACCCAATCACCTGGTTCGAGGTTGTGACAGGGAACATCCGGTGGCTGAGGTCAGGCTTCTTGGACCTCTGAATGAACAGACCTGACATACTTCATTAACGCCTTGCAATAATCCAGTACAGTGTCATCAGTCAATTGTAGGTCTGATAGGTGTAAGGCAACAGGTGGTGCGGCTGGCATCTTCATGGGTCGTGCCATGAGTATTTCACAGAATCATGGAAGTGGGGTCGAAGGGATCTTGGAGATCTTCAAGTCCGACCCCCCGCCTGGGCAGGAGAAAAACTGGGCTCAGATGACCCCAGCCAGGTGGGCATCAAGCCTCCTCTTAAAGACCCCCAGGATTGGAGCCAGCACCACTTCCCTTGGAAGTTGGTTCCCGATCCTAGCCGCCCTGACCGTGAAGTCGTTCTTGCGGCTGTCTGATCTAGACCTCCTGTCCAACAACTTGTGGCTGTTATTCCTTGTTATGCAGGGCTGGGGGGAGGGGCACTGGAGAAACAAGGTCTCTCCCAAACCCTTCTGGTCCCCCCTCGTGAGTTTATAGACGGTCACCAGGTCCCCCCTCAGCCTTCTCTTGTGGAGGCTGAACAGGTTTAGGTGCCGCAGCCTGTCCTCATAGGGCCTGCCCTGCTGCCCCTGACCATGCGAGTGGCCTCCTCTGGACCCTCTCCATGCTGTCCACATCCCTCCTGAAGCGCGGCGCCCAGACCTGGACGCAGTACTCCAGCTGCAGCCTGACCAGTGCCGCACAGAGGGGGAGGGTCACCTCCCTGGCCCTGCTCGAGATGCATCTGTGGGTGCATGACAAGGTGTGCTTAGCCTTGCCAACCGTGACCTCGCATTGTTGGCCGACATTCATCTTCATAGATAGATTTCATAGATTTCGTAGACATTAGGGCTGGAAGGGACCTTGGAAGATCACTGAGTCCAGCCCCCGCCCAAAGGGCAGGAAGTCAGCTGGGGTCATAGGATCCCAGCAAGATAAGCATCCAATTTCCTCTTGAAGGTGTTCAATGTAGGTGCTTGAACCACCTCCGCTGGCAGGCTGTTCCAGACCTTGGGGGCTCGGACAGTAAAGAAATTCTTCCTTATGTCCAGCCTGAAACGGCCTTGCAGGAGTTTGTGACCGTTCGACCTCGTCATCCCATGGGGCGCTCTGGTGAACAGACGTTGCCCCAGATCCTGGTGGTCACCCCTGATAAACTTATAGGTGGCCATCAGATCACCCGTGAGCCTGCTATCCAACGTAGCACTGCCGAACCTATAAGGGTGCTGCAGGTTTTTCCTCCCAAGGTGGAGAACCTTGCATTTTTCAGTGTTAAACACCATGAGGTTCTCGTCTGTCCATTTGCTGAGCTTGTCCAGGTCAGCCTGGATCACCCGCCTATCTTCTGGCGTGGATGCTTTGCCCCAAAGTTTGGTGTCATCGGCAAACTTGGCCAGTCCACTCCTGACTCCAATGTCCACATCGTTAATGAAGATGTTGAACAGGATGGGTCCCAGGACAGAGCCTTGAGGGACCCCACTGGTCACAGGGCACCACGATGAGTGACTGCCATCAATCACAACCCTCTGGGTCCGACCACGAAACCAATTTCCCAGCCAGCGGATCGTGGTGGAGCCAAGGCCACAACTGGGCAGTTTGGCCAAGAGGTGATCATGGGATACCAGATCAAAAGCTTTTCTGAAGTCAAGATATATGACATCAATCTCTTCTCCCTTGTCCAGGTGATAGGTCACCTGGTCGTAGAAGGAAATGAGATTGGTCAAACAAGACCTACCCACAACAAACCCGTGCTGGCTATCCCTCAGGATGTTGGATGGCCTCTTTAATAAACTTTTCTAAGATCTTCCCCAGGATAGAAGTCAGGCTGATGGGCCTGTAGTTAGCCGGATCCACTCTCCTCCCTTTCTTGAAGATCGGCACCACATTGGCCTTCTTCCAGTCTTTGGGCACTACACCAGAGCGCCAGGAGCTCTCGAAGACCTGTGCCAGGGGCTGGGCTATGACACTCGCCAGCTCCTTGAGTACCCTGGGGTGCAGGTTGTCAGGGCCGGCTGACTTGAAGGTATCCAGCTTCTCAAGGTGTTCCTTCACGAGGTCAGCATTGATGGAGGGTAGGGGATCCCCCTCACCCAGATTTCCCTGTCCCATAGCAGGCATGGGCGTCCCGTGGGACTGATGAAAGACTGACGCAAAGTACCTATTTAATAGGTTGGCTTTTTCCTGGGCGTCAGTTGTCAGTTGCCCCATCTGGTTTAGCAGGGGTCCAACGTTGCCCTTGCTTTTCCTCCGGCTCCCCACATATCTGAAAAAGGACTTTTTATTGTCCTTGATGCTTGAAGCTAGTTGGAGTTCAGTTGCAGCCTTAGGTTTCCTGGTTTGCTCCCTGCAGGACCGGACCAGCGCGGAGTAATCCTCTTTGGAGGTGAATCACGTCCTCCGTCCTTTGTAGTCCTTTTTTTTTAAGCCTCAGGAGGTCTGCTAGGTCCTTGGAGAGCCAGGAGGGCTGCTGTGCCTTCTTGCTGCCTTTCCTCCGAACTTTGCTGAAGTTAGACTCCTGCTGCCAGGCCCTTCTCCCCCGGGAGCCGCAGGGGAGAGCACCGTCTCCCTCCGCGACTAAGGAGGACTCTGGGACCTCCCGCTCTGCCCAGTCAGGGGCATGGACCAAGGTGGTCAAGGGCCCCAGGGCCCGCCGCAGCAAGGCCCCTGCCCCGCCGGAGCTTAGCAACAGGTTCGCCCCTCTTGCAGGCCCGGCAGAGCCCACGCAGTCGCCGGGTCCCGCAGGCAGCCCAGGCTCGACCGCAGCTACTGGCCCCGCTCTCCCCAAGACAAAGCGAAAGGTGTTTGTTGTGGGAGACCCCGTCCTGCGGGCACTGAGGGGCAATCTGCCGCCCCGACCCCTTAGCCCGGGAAGTCTGCTGCTTCCTGGCGGCCCGCATCCGAGACATTGCGGAGAGGATCCCGCAGCTCCTCCGGCCCACAGACCACTACCCCATGCTCCTGATTCACGTGGGCACCAATGACACGGCTCGGAGCACCCCCAGCCAGGTCATGAGGCACTACAGGGAGTTGGGAGCGGGGCTTAGGGGTCTGGGAGCTCAGGTGGTGTTTTCCTCGATCCTCCCAGTCTCGGGCTATGGGCTGAGGAGGGAGAGGAGGATCCACGCGGTGAACCAAAGACTGCGGCGCTGGTGTCATCGGGAAGGCTTTGGCTTCCATGACCACAGCCCGCTCTTTGGAGAGAGAGGCAGCGAGCTGCTGGGAAGAGATGGCCTCACCTCTCCCCCTGGGGAGGAGGCTCTTCTCAGCCAGGCCGGCTGACCTGCTCCACCGGGCTTTAAACTAAGTGCCACCAGGTCTCCGTTATCCCAATGACGTCATATTTCTTCGCACTGAGCAGGAGGACGAGCTCGTCCTGCTTGTTGCCCAGGCTCCTGGTATTAGTGTACAGGCAGGCAAGTGTGCCCTTGGGGGCTCTTGCCTTGCCCACAGATTGTGCCAGGGCTGGGGCAGGGGTGGGCTCCCTTAAGTGCCTTGGTCTGCTGGCTTTGCAAGGGTCGCTCAGCGGGCCAGCAGGGGCAGTAGTCCCCCCATCCCTCAGCGGGCTTAGTGGGGGCTCCCCGGGGGCTCGGGGCTTGACCCGGCTCCACGCAGCGGCCTCCTCCCGCTCAGTGAGGGGTTAACCCCTTCCCACCACAGGCCCCGCTTGCCTCCAGCTGTGCTAGGGGTTGGCAGGGGGCTCTGCGGCTGCTGCGGGGTCTTTGGGGGGCTTCAGTAATGACTCCAAGATCCCTTTCTGCCTCCATGCTCTCAAGAAGGGAGTTTCCCATCTTATAAGTGCCCATGTGCAGCACCCTGCACTCAGTATTGAAATGCATCCTGTTTTTCTTAGCCCACTCCTGCAACCTATCCCAGTCTTGCTGCAGTCTTTCCCTCCCTACTAGCGTGCTCACCTCACCCCGCATTTTGGTATCATCAGCAAATTTAAACAGGTTGCTTTTCACCCCATCGTCCAAATCACTGATAAAGAGATTGAACAGTGTGGGCCCAAGGACCGAGCCCTGGGGGACTCCGCTGCCCACTTCCCCCCAGGTTGAATATGGCCAATCCACCACCACCCTCTGAGTGCGACCCTTGAGCCAATCTGCAATCCGTCTAACAGTGTAGGCATCCCCTATTTTTTTAATGAGGATGGGGTGGGAGACAGTGTCAAAGGCCTTGCTGAAGTCCAGAAAGACTACACCCACGGCGACACATTTCAGAAGGTGTTAGGCCATGTTTTCGATTGACAGTGTTCCTAATGTGCATAAGAGCAATGGGCAGCGCATCAGGCCATTTAAAGCCTGTTTCAGCACAAATTTTTGAAATGTGTGTCTTTAAATCAGAGGTTTTACATTCTACAGCACCACTTGATCGTGGATGATAACTACAGTGCAGATGTTGCTGTATGTTGAGTGCTTGGCAGATGTTTTTGACTATTTGTCCTGTGAAATGGGTGCCTCATCGCTATCTATTGCGAGGGGCGACCCAAATCTAGGGATGAACTCTTTAAGCAGCTTCTTAGCTACTTCAATGGAATCAGCACGTGTGCATGGGTAGGCTTCACCCATCCAGCGAACATATCAATAATAACAAGAATATACTCATAAGAACAACACTTGCGTAGCGGCACAAAATCAATCTGCAAATTCACAAACGGTCCCCATGGGGGTGGATGGGCTGCGGGTGTTGTCTTTACCGGTTACCCAATGTTATGAGCTAAACCGATGGGACAGGAGCTGCAGTACTGTTGTGCCATGGAAGGAAAATTTTGGGCAAACTTAATTTCTTTGTATTGCAGCAATCATCCCCCTTTGCTCGTACGGGCCACTGAGTGGGTTAGACGAGCAAGATGTGGGAGGAGATCTCTAGGCGCTCGCAGGCGGCCGTCCGGGGCGCGCCAGAGAGAGTCGGGGTGCAGTGAACACCCTGCACGCAGCCGGTCACCCTTTTCCTTTTTTGGAGCAAGGCTAGATTTGAAAGGCTAGCCAAGGGAGACTGGTCTGCTGAAAAACAAGCAAGAGAGTTAGGAGCCTGTGGGCCAGAAAGGGTCGCGTTTGTGGCAGAACGGTCTGCCAGATCATTTCCTCATGTGACATCATCAAAAGGTTTTTCATGAGCTTTATATTTAACAATAGCAATAGGAGAAGGCAGTTGAACGGCTTTTAAGAGCGCATTAACAGAACAACCGTGACTGATTTGGGTCTTTGATGAAGTGAGGAACCCTCTTTGTTTCTAGACCTATCAAAAATCATGAACAACATTAAAGGCATACTTAAGAGTTGGTATAAATGGTTGTAGTTTGATTCTTTGCAAGGATGCAGGCACGTGTTAAAGCAACGAGTTCAGCAATTTGAGCAGAACGAGCTTGGGGTAAAGAATAGGCTTTTAAAACAGCAGACTGAGTGCATACTGCATATCCCGTAATTAATTGGCCTGCATCATTTTTAAGACAGGAACTATTAATAAATAAAACAAGGTCCGAGTTTAGGATAGGAACGTCCTCGAGATCAGTTTGAGGGGTTAACAATTGAGTTGTGACAGACAGGCAGTTATGGGGCTCACCATCAGAGGCGCTTGGCAGAAGCGAGGCAGGATTGAGAATTGAACAGCAACTCGAAGTTACATTTGCAGCTGACAATAAAAGTTTGCTATATTCGGTAAGGCGGGAATTAGAAATGTGCTGAGTTTTGCCTTTGAGGAGAAGGGCCATTACAGCAGGCAGAACTGCCCCAGTTAACGAGCAAGGGGCCCTGCGAGCGGCTTCGAGCAGCGCATCTCATGCTTCAGGTTTGCACCGTGGAAACCCAGGGACCTGCTCACAAACACACGCTCAGCCCCACAGTGCAGGACTGGATTAAAATGGGACTAAGTGAAACGTACTGGTACTACAGGAAGACAGAAGAGGATGATGAGAAAGAAATGGCAGAGCTCGTCTGGGGGAGAGGGGCCTGGCATTGACCTTTTCAGGATTAGCCCCTCTGAGGAGGGCAGGGGGTGGCGGGCTGGGTATAGGAACAGCTGCAGAGTCACACAGTGCAAACTGTGTAACACATTTTTAGTGTGGTTTGAGCTGCCAAGTGAACCACGAGGGACACTTGGCTGAGTGTTGGAGGTGGAGTTATATATACATAGAAATAAATATTTCTGCAAAAAAACCCCAGCCCAGATAAACCCGGTGTCTAATCTGTTAGCAGAACTCCACCCGCAGCCCTGACAGCCCCAGGCATCACCCCTGCCCCAGGGAAAGCAGGGGGGCTGCAGCCTCAGTGTCCTGCTGCCGCAAAGGGGGCTAGCATACGCTCAAGGGACCCCGGACAGAGGCCGTGCCCCACCGCAGAGGAAGGGAAAAGCCCCCAGTCTGACCAGGGAGGAAAATTCCTTCTGACACCATCATGGAGCAGCGTAGGGGGACGTGCCGAACATAGTGCAAATCAAAGAGCATCTTTTGTATGCAGAGCCCCCGGTACCCACGGCCCCAGAGGAGCTGCAAGGCTTGGTGGGACACGGGGATGCGAGGAGCCACGAGAAGTTTCTATCAGCCACAGGGATGCAAAGAGGTGCTCACTGCTCCTGTCCCCAAAAGTGGAGCAGAGAAGGTCACACCACAAAGCAGGAGGCCCTTGGCAAGGCCCCAGGGCTTGCATGCAGATTCCTGCTCTTCATAGCTCATTATTCACACAGCCTCCCCCTCCCAGCACTTCCTGCTGCCACTCTGGTTTCGCTTCAGATTGCAAAACTCTCTCCTCGACCTCTTGTAGGCTAAGATCAAGTGTAGGAAGTATCTGAAGTCCTGGACTGGGGAGTCTGGGAGGGAGGATTTCATAGATTTTCATAGATTTCATAGACATCAGGGCTGGAAGGGACCTCGGGAGATCATCGAGTCCAGCCCCCCGCCCAAAGGGCAGGAAGTCAGCTGGGGTCATAGGATCCCAAATCCCAAAGCATCCTAAGGATGCTTGCCTGCAGCTTCTGGGGGCATCCGAATCCCAAGACCTCCGGGCTTGGGCCTGCACATAGGAAGCCTGCCAGTGGGTTTGGGAGTATCTGAAGTAGCGAGAGGCTGGGATGGAGGATGCTCGCCGGTTGTAGCACTGTATGTGGTGCTTAGAGCGATTGAGTCGATATGGTTTCTGCAATGACTGAGATCTGCTCAATCGATACGATTTGCAACCGATTTTCCTGACTTGACTGGGAACACGACAGATATTATAAAAAAAAATTAATCTCCTGCTGCCACTCAGTCAGGGAAGGACCCACAAGGCAAGAGGAGGGTTTGAGAGAGGGTCTTGGAGAAGAATGAGCTCCCTGGTGCCAGCTGGGCAAGGGCAACTCTGGCTGAGATTGCAGGCTTAAAACCGATTATTTATTATCATCACACATTTATCTAGCACTGGCAACCGCTTAGCAGTGCACAGACACTAAAAGCAAAGTCTTTCTCTTGTCTTTATTTTTTCTTTGAAATGTCATGTTTGGGGCCAAACCAGTTCTGAATTCTCTCAACAGAGCAGACCTCAATTGTTCCAGTCCGGGTGGCGCGGCCACTGGCAAGTCTCCTCCCTCCCTCCCTCCCGACTCTTCGGCCCGGGGCTTCGGACACTCCCAGGTCCACGGCAGCCTCCTGCATGCAAGCCCCAAGCCCGGAGGCTTTGGACTTCAGATGCTCTCCAAGTCTTACTTGCAGATGCTCTCGAGTCTCACCCGCCCCAAGCCAAGAGGCAGAAGGAGCGAGCTAGGGAGAAAGGCGGAAAGCAACCCCCATCACCATCCATTGTGTAGCACAGATCCTCCCATTGGGAGGCATTTGCAGACTCTGGCAGGGGTCAGCCGGCCACAACGCAAAGGACAGGCCTTCACCCTCTAACTACACCCAGTCATTCACACCTATGAGGGTTTCCCCTGCAAGGTCAGTGAGCCAAAAGCCACCTCACTGCACTGGTGTCCCCCCTGCCAAGGAAAACCACCTTCTAGATCACAGTATCTCCCCTGCTTAGGAAGCGTCTGCACAGCAGTCGCAGCTGGGACCACAGCGTGGCATAGACATACCCTTGCTACCTGCAAACTAGCTCATCTGGGTCACGGTGGCAGCCTAGCCATGGCAGGACAGAGGCTCAGGGACAGCCTGAGCAGCAGGGCCAAGACTCAGGCAGCTCGCTTCTGCATCACGCCTCAGGCTGCTGCAGCTACGTGGGACCCAGGCGAAGTCAAGCCAAAACCAGCTCAGGGCATGTCTCTGCCGGGCTGCGGCCCCAGCGGTGCCTGCAGCATGGGCAGGGACCTCTCGGGTTGCAGCTTGTTCCTGAGACAACCCCGAGCCCAGAAACACTGACATCAGCACGGGGGGAGCGGGTGCCAGCCGCTGGCTGTGGCATCCTGCTCAGACAGTCCCAGATCACCGGGTTGCAGCGCAGTGCACTGCAACAGAGGATCCTCTTTGGGTGCAGCGATGTCAGTGGCGGCGGGACGACGGATCCTGTCTGCCCAGGTCTGTCTGGCTTGCAGCACCCTGGTGAACAGGAAAACGGACAGTGCAGTTAGAAATCAGCAGATGAGCAAGGAGCAGAACCGTGCGCCCGTGGGGCCAAGAAGGCTGCCGGTAACCTGGGCCGCACTGGGACGAGCACTGCCGGCAGATCAAGGGCAGTGATCCTTCCCCTCTGTTCAGCACTGGGGAGGCCACATCTGGAGTCCTGTGGCCAGCTGTGGGCCCCCACTGCAGAAAGGTTGCGAACACATTGGAGAGAGTCCAGTGGCGAGCAATGAAACTGGTTGTGGGGCTGGGGGACAGGACTGGTGAGGAGAGGCTGAGGGAATGGCCTGATTGAGTTTGCAGAAAAGAAGACCGAGGGGGATTGAACAGCAGCCGTCACCTCCTGCCGGGGGGGCTGCAAAGAGGACAGAGCTGGACTGGTCTCAGTGGGGGCAGACGGCAGGACAAGGAGCAATGGGCTCAAGCTGCAGCAAGGGAAGATAAGGTTGGATATTAGGGAAAACTCTCATGAGGAGGGTGGTGAAAAAGCTACCCAGAGAGGCAGTGAGCTCTCCATCCTTGGAGGTGCTTAAGACCCGGCTAGACAAAGGGATGATGCAGTTGGGGCTGGTCCTGCTTTGAGCAGGGGTTGGACTAGACGTGGCCTCCTGAGCTCCCTTCCAGCCCGCGTTGTCTCTGATGCTATGAACGCCGAGCAGGGATCAGCCTGGGTTCACAATTGCTGAGAACAGGGCAAGCACTAAGAGTCGTGGAGAAGTCGGGCTGGAAGGGACCTCCAGCGGTCATCTAGTCCAGGGGGTCTGGCATTGCCCAGCACACATCTGCAGTTTAAAACCAGCACTGGCCTGCAGCTCCTGCCCTCCGCAAGATGCACGGAGAAAGATGAGACGCAGGAAGAGGATCTCTTGGAAAGGAGCACAGCACGCTACATGAGTCATTCTCAGCCGGGGAGGCCGCACCTTGGGGTGCCTTGAGAGCCGTTCAAGGGTGCCATGCCACCCGCTGTATTGCTCCACCTACATTATGCTATAGGGTTCCTGTTTTAGCCACCCCAATGGTGCTGGGATCTGGCTCTGGACCCTTGCCCCCAGGGACTCTGTCATTGCTAGGGCACTGCTGGCACCGACACTGCACAACCGCAGGGTAGTGCCGTTCCCCAGGCTAGCTGGTCTCACCTGCCTCGCTGGAGAGCAGGGCCCTTTGAGGGTGCAAGGGAGGGAGTAAAAGGACTGAACCAGCCTTGAAGACCCCAAAGGCGAGACTGCCCTCGCATCCCACCAGCCACAGGCACATCACCTGGCCATTCAGCGGGGTTTCAATCCTTCTCTCCTGTCCTCCAGAGCCAGAGAAGCAAACGCCACAAGAATTTGCAACCAGAGCCGACAAGGACGGGCGGTGTCTCCCCGAGAGGAGCTCACTGGCTCATGCTGGGCAGGCACCGACCCGGGGGCAAAGAGACGTCCGTGGGGTCCACGCGGCCGGCAGGGCAGAGCGGGCCACGGGACCCCATCTCGGCCGCAGAGGGGGGTTGCAACCTGCTCCTGGGGTAGGGTAGAGGGGTTCAGAGGGGTTGAACCTGCAGCCCCCCCGCAGTCCTATAAGGGTCACAAAACACACGACACGCAGCTCCTGCCAAAACGCCGGCCTTTATTGCCCTCTAGGGAACTGGCTACAGGACGACAGACGTGCCCCCTCCCCTCCGCCCCCAGTGCTTCCTTCTCTTTGCCCCCCATCTCCTCACCTCTACGCCTCCAGCACCCCTTCTGCACGCACACCCCTGGGGGGAGTGAATGCACCAAAGCCCATCAGAGAGCCTCAAGCCCTCACGTGCCTCCTCGTCCAGAGCCAGCCGTGGCCCCTGGCTGCAGAACAGGCCCCGGGACATAGCGCCGGTTCCTTCCCCAGACAAAGTCTAGCCCAAAGCAGAGATCGGCCTGTTTGTACAAAGGGGCTGGTACGCTGGAGTGGCAGCACGAGCCGAGATGCTGAGAGACAAACGATCGCTTGAGCGGCACTGCAGACAAGGCCTGTGGTGTCCTGGGCCCAGGGCACCCGACCCCCACGGACATCAGGGGACACAGGCTCCAGGCTCCCTCCAGCACCGCGGCCCGATGGCTCCATCCTGCCGAGTGCTGGGCCCCTGCTGGGACATGCACTTCACATCGTACCCAGGCAAATTCCCACTGCACCAAGGTTGCTGCATAGGCTGAGGCGCTTTGCTTTGCTGATCAGAGCTGGCAGGACAGAGCCCCTCTGCAGTCGGTGACAGCCCAAATGCTGATTTCAGGGCGGCTGCACAGCTGCTACTCCTTGACGCATGATGCACGGGACATCAGTCGCTGGCTCTATCAGCTGCGATGACTTGAAATCCAAGAGCCAAATTCACCCCCTCTGCAGCTCTGCCCCTGGCTTTAGGGATGAGTGGGCAGCCTGGCCCCAGTGGGCTGGCGGCTATCTGATGGGATGCGAGATGCAGGACAGCACGTGGCAGGAAGCCAGAAAGGGGCCGGGAGGTCTCCCCTCCCACTGCCGCAGGTCTCGCAGGCCTGCGCTGTTGGCGTTCAGCTGCCCCGGCCTCCTGGCTGCGCCTCCCAGCCCGGCCTCTTAACCCTCCTCCGAATAACCCTCCCCAGCCCCAGCATGCGACGGGCCTGTTAGAAGCACAAGCAGAGCAGAGCCGAAGACTGGCTTGCCGAGACCAGGGAGCAGGGGAGACGTGGTATCATCACGCAGCCCGCACGTCACCACCCGCCCCAAGTCGGCTGGTCGCAGCGTCCAGGGAGCTCGCAGCCCACGGTCCCGTGGCTGCTCCGTCCCCTCCACAAGCAGCCTCTGGCCCAGGAAGTCTTGGAGTCGCCGACTCGGGCCCCTCGGGGCTGTAAGGAGCTGCTGTGCCTCCAGCACCCTGGGGAAACTTGGCCTCTGGCCCTTGCAGGGGATGGCAAGACCCTTTGCTCCCGGCTGCTCTGCCCCTGGCTGGAGCTGCCCTGGCTCACGCTCCTGGCAGCGTGGTAGCTCCTGTGTGAAGCCTCTTACACTCGGGGCATTTGAACAGCTCATCCCCACGGTGGGTTTTCCAGAACTACAGCCGAGGCTCTGTCCGGGCTCTGGGCAGGCAGGAGGGCTCCCATCTCCGCTCCGGGCTGCCCCTCTGCTACGCGGGTGTTAGGACGGCCTCTCTGCAGCACAGGTTTCTGGTGGGCTGCAGGCACCTGCAGCAAAGGCTCTGCAGCAATCTCTCCCCACGTGGGAGGATCACCACGTGTGGAGACGAGCACTTTGGTTCCTGCCTCTCCAGCGATTAAACGGTTTCTCCGCAGGGCAAGCGCAAGCAGATTGCTTTGGCGGGGAACTCCGCGTCCCCCTCTCCCGCCTGGCCGACGGCGGGTGGAAGCTCTCCGCGCAGCTGCTGAGGTCTCGCCTCGTTCACGCGGGCACCTGGTAAACGAACGCAGGTGGCAATTAGTGGGATGGTCCCAAAGGCAAATATTGTATTTCCCCGGCTGCACGATGAGGCGTCTTCCCCCGTTTAGCACAGGGGGAAAAAGCCCCTCATCTTACAGTCTCATACAACATACAGTACAAGCGACCATAGTGGCTGGCTCTCCAGCCCCACCACCTCCCAGCACTGCCTCTGTGCCCTGCTACCCACCCCTGCTCCCCGCCTGCCCCTCTCCCCTTACTTTTGCTCCCTGCGCACCGTAGCCCGGGGCACTGAGCACGGCTTGCAGCCGGCAGGGCAGCTCCAGGGCCTGGGGCCCTGCTCAGAGCCCGCGTGCACGGAGGAGAAGCTGTGGGGGCAACTTAGAATATGGGAAAATAGGGGCTGAAGGGAGTCTGGGAGTTGAGCCAACCTGGCCAGGAATGGCGGGGGCTCACTTGGCTCCGCTGTCCTGCAGCTGAAACCCCCTCGTCGGGGCCACGCTGCTCCTACGGGCCCCCGCTCTGGCGCCTGTCCCCAGACTCTGAGGCCACAGCTGGGGGGGAACCAAGCAGCCTGCAGCCGCCCTCCCGGTCCCGGGCGCACAGAGGCCCCGGAGACCCCAGACCCCAGCATCGATGAGGTCAGGGTAGTCAGGCCCCAGCTTGCCAGCACGCAGCCGTGCGGGATGACGGCACTCGAGGCCCGCAGGTGGATGCCCTGGTGCCTGGAGCGGGGCCGGCTGCCTGCAGTCCCGTTACCCGCCGGCTGGTCCCGGCTCCCTGCAGGGCAGAGTACTGGGGCAGGTTCCTCAGCGCTCCCGGGCTGGTCTGCACGCGCCTCGATGCCTCTCTGTGCAACTGCTGCCTGGTCCGGGTCTGGACCCTGGACGAGCAGGAGTCACCCTCTGGGCAGGTGTGCCACGAGGCAACCCGCCCACGTCCTCGAGCGCCACTCTGAGCCCCTTCCCCTGCCCGCTCTGCTTTCTGCTCCCTGCCCTACTCAATCAGCTGCTCTGCTTTCTGCTCCCTGCCATCCTCCCTGCCCAATCTGCTGCTCGCTTTTTGCTCCTCGCTCCGTACTCACTATCCCATCTGCTCCTCTTTCTGCACAGGATGGAGCAGAAAGCAAAGCAGCAGAAACCACAGGAGCAGTGCCTAATCTGCTGCTTTGCTTTCTGTGCCATCCCGTGCTCACTGCTGGATCTGCTGCTCTTCTTTGTGCTCCTTGCTTTGTGTTGCCCAACTGACCACCTGCTCTTCTTTCTGCTTCCTGCCCAATCGTCTGCTCTGCTTTCCACTCCCTGCCCTGCACTTGCTACCCAATCTGTTGCTCCTTTCTGCCCCGTCTTCCTTGCCCGATCTGTTGCTCTGCTTTTTGCTCCCTGCCCGATCTATTGCAGCATCGCCTGCTCCCTCCCTGACCCGCCACATACCCGATACAGGGGCAGCCCGTGGCACGCATGATACAGGTTGCCTCCCCACCATTGCCCGAGACCCTAGACCAGCTCCTAGCCTTGCCCGTTCCCAGCTCCCTGGGTTGCGACTCCCCCGCATCCAACCCCAACCACCCTCGCCCCTGCGCACCCAGACACCTGCCTGCACGACGGAGCCAGCAGCCGGAGAGGGCGGCAGGGCATGGGGGCGGCTGCTCCCCGCCGCAAGGAGCCTTCGGGCGGTGGGGTGAGGGCAGCTGCAGCAGCCTGGGACACCCCACCCCACCGCGCTTCTTGGGGTGCTCTCGTTCGGCGGGGGGCACGGCGGCAGGGCCTCTGCTTGTCCTGGGAGCTGGGGGCTCACGTCAGGGTGGGCGCGGGCAGGTGGGAGCACTGGTGGCCCTCCAGCATGCCCTTCTGGCTGAAGCGCCGCCTGCACTGGATGCAAGTGAACGCGGTCTCGCCAGCGTGGGTGCGCCGGTGCGCGGCCAGCCCGCTGCGTCCGCTGAAGCCCTTTCCGCAGTCGGGGCACACGAAGGGCGGTGTCGGGGACCCCCCGGTCTCCCGGCGGGCGCCGAGCACGAGGCGGCGCCCGCCTTGCGCGGGGCCGGCAGCAGGCGCGTGGGTGCGCTGGTGCGTGAGCAGGTTCTGCTTGAGGCTGAAGCTCCGGCCGCACTGGGCGCAGGGGAAAGGCTTCTCGCCCGTGTGCGTGCGCTGGTGCACGAGCAGGTTGTGCCGCAGGCCGAAGGGCTTCCCGCACTCGGGGCAGATGTAGGCGCGCTCGGCCGCGTGCAACTTCTGGTGCCGCGTCAGGCTGGGCTGCTGCTGGAAGCGCTCCCCGCACAGCGGGCACTTGTACTCCTGCTCCTCCGCCTGGCTGTGGATCACCAGCGCCCGCTCCTCGCCCGGGCTCTCCTCCTCGCCCGCTGCCGCCAGCTCCCCTCCGCCTGAAGGCGCCGGGTCCTGGGCCTGTGCCGCGGAGCCTGCATCACCTGGGGGAGCGAGGAGCGTGTCATGAAAGTGTGCAGAGTGTCACAATGTCCCTTTGCAAACCCACAGCGCATCCACACCTTGAATCCTGCGCGTGGGTCCTGCCCCTGCACCTCCGAAAGGGTCTAGAGAAGATGCAGAGAAGGACAACGAGGGTGATGAGGGCTATAGAGGGGCTTGAGACTAATGAGGCCAGGCTGGTCAGTGCACAGAAGAGGCGCTGGGGGGGGGGAGGGGCGACAGAGTTTACAACACCCTAACTGCTGAAGTCACTCGGGGTTTATTAGTGACCGTCTCTCACCAGACAAGAACGAGGGGTCACCGCACGGATCGAGCAAGCCAGCAGACTAAAACAAGCACCAAGCAGCTCTGCGGCACCCAGCGCGGCATTAACGTGGGGACTCGTTGCCACCAGAAGTGGTGGGAGCCGAGAGCTCAGCAAATCCACAAAGGGGTTGCACACGCGCTTGGAGGAAAGGGGCATCGGTGGCTCTGGGGCAGGGAGCGAGGGGCACGGCCCCTGCATCGCCCTGCCTGGACCTCAGTGCTGGGGGCTGCAAGTGGGAGATGAAACGGGGAAACTCTGCTCCGAGCCAGGCACTCTCCCCTCCAGCCTCCGCGCTCTGCCGCGGTGCCACAGGCGCCTGGGCAAGAGGGGCCTGCGGTCTCACCACGTACGTGGCAGGTCTCATCTCCTTACGGGGTCCTTTCACCAGCGGGACGGCTGGCCCCGCAAAGAGGAAGCATCCCCCTCTTCTCCCCCCAGCAGCCGCGGCTGGGGCTGTTGCAACTCAGGCAGGCGGGAAGCTGGACTGTGAGGGGCACCTCGTCCTGCTCCTGGCTAGCCGCGGGCTGTGCCGTTCCCAACCCTTCCCTGCTTTTCGGCTCGGAAAGCCGCGACCGACCGCGGAGCCGCGCGACAGTCGCCCCGACACGGCCCCGGGATACAGGGGGCCGCGGCCGCCAACGTCCTGCTGCTGCAAAGGGGGCTCACGGACGCTGCAGAGACCCGTGCCCACGCTGCACAGGAAGGCAAAACCCCCCAGTCCGCACCAGTCTGAGCGGGGGGAAATCCCTTCCTGCCCCCAAAGGTGGAGAAGCAGCAGTACCCGGGATCCAGTTTCAACCGCAGGTGGGATTTCCATGCAGTTAATCCGGCTGCAAGTTGAATGAGACACTCGCACCAAGCAAGACGGCCCGCGCGAGGTGCACGGGGCTGCGCTCTCCGGAAGGAGGGCGCGCGCCGGCCTTGGGCTCAGGCTGGATGAGGAGGAAACACCCCGGGGGCCGCTGCAATCTCCAGGCGTCGCACGCTTCGTAGCCCCTTCTCGCCGCAGAGGGGGCCGCCGTTTCTGCGTGGGCCCAGTCCCCCGCTCCCCGTGCGCGCCCAGCAGGCCTGCCGGGTTACACAACCGGAGCTGCGGGGCTGGGAGGGACCCGCACAGCTCCCACCGAGTGCCAGCCCGGCCCGAGGCCTGTGCAAACCAGCCCGGACAAGCCCCGCACCTCAGCTATGAGCAATGCAACAGCCAGCCCCGACGCAGCCCCAGGCATCGCCCCCGCCCTGCCCCCGGGGCACAGGGGGCCACGGCTGCCGCCCTCCTGCTGCTGCCGGGGGGTCGTGGGCGCTGCAGGGACCCAGGCCCAGGCGTGCCCCCGCTGCCGAGGAGGGCAAACCCCCCAGTGCGCACCCGTCTGAGCAGGGGGAACCCCTCCTGGCCCAGGGCAGTGCGGGGCTGAGCCCCCGCAGCCCGACCCCGCGGGGTCGGTGCCAGAGCTGCATTGGCCCAGCCTGGCTGGAGCAGACGCCTTCCAGCCCCCGCGGCGGGCCAGCACCCCCTTGGACGTGGATCCGGGGGGCCGCAGGGCACAGCAAGGACCCCAGGTCCTGGCCCTCCGGCAGGGCGAGGCCGAGCCGCTTGCAGCCTCCTGTGTCCGGCCTTGAAACGCCCCCGTTGGGCAGGGCAGCCTGGGCCGGCCCTGCCAGCATGGCGCAGCGCCGGGGGACGCGGCCAGGGGTGTGTGGGGAGGCAGTGGCAGGGCACCCCCCAGCACGGGACAGCACCGGGGGACACGGCCAGGGGCGTGCGGGGAGGCAGTGGCAGGGCACCCCCCAGCACGGGGCAGCGCCGGGGGACGCGGCCAGGGGCGTGCGGGGAAGCAGTGGCAGGGCACCCCCCAGCATGGCGCAGCGCTGGGGGACATGGCCAGGGGCATGTGGGGAGGCAGTGGCAGGGCACCCCCCCAGCACGGGACAGCGCCGGGGGACGCGGCCAGGGGCGTGCGGGGAGGCAGTGGCAGGGCACCCCCCCCCAGCACGGGGCAGCGCCGGGGGACGCGGCCAGGGGCGTGCGGGGAGGCAGTGGCAGGGCACCCCCACCCCCAGCACGGGGCAGCGCCGGGGGACGCGGCCAGGGGCGTGCGGGGAGGCAGTGGCAGGGCACCCCCCAGCACGGGGCAGCGCCGGGGGACGCGGCCAGGGCCGTGCGGGGAGGCAGTGGCAGGGCACCCCCCCCCAGCACGGGGCAGCGCCGGGGGACGCGGCCAGGGGCGTGCGGGGAGGCAGTGGCAGGGCACCCCCACCCCCAGCACGGGGCAGCGCCGGGGGACGCGGCCAGGGGCGTGCGGGGAGGCAGTGGCAGGGCACCCCCCAGCACGGGGCAGCGCCGGGGGACGCGGCCAGGGCCGTGCGGGGAGGCAGTGGCAGGGCCGGGCCGAGGTACCTAGTTCGGAGCGCGGCTCCGCCGGCCGCAGCAGCCCGGACGAGAGCATGGCCGCATCCCGGCCGGCTCGGGCAGGCGCAGGAAGTGCGATGCGGATCCTGCTCCGGCTGCGATGGGGGCGGCGCCGGTGCAAGCCGGATTGTGCTCCGGGTGCAACGGCGGCTCGGCTCCCGTGCGGGGGCGGGGGCGGGGGGGGGCGGCCCGGGGGCGGGTGCAGCCGGGACGCTGCTCTGATGCGGCGCGGTGCGGGACGGCGCGGTGCGGGGCGGTGTCGCCGGGAGCCCGGGGCCCGTCCCAGAGCTCATCTCGGCCAGCGCAGGCTGCGCGCCGCGGGCCGGACCTGCCGCAGAGTTAGAATTTCAGCCGAAACGTATCTTCGCTAATAGAAATGTCAAATAATGTCACGCATCGGGTAGGTAGCCCTGAATAACGGGCCGAGATGAGCCTTGCGGGTCGCCCCGTCTCTCCCAAGGGCCCTGGGCGGAGGCTGCCCGGCCGGCGCTCGGTGCCTCCCCGTCATCTCAGCTCTTCATTCTGGGCCAGGTACTTGACACGTGATATTATTTAACCTTTTAAATAGTAAATATATATTTCTGGTGGAATTATTGCACTGCAGCGTGTCTCCTTCATTACTAGCAGCTTTTAACAGGGAACTAGGAATAAAGAACCAGCTTCAGCCTCAGTGAGAAACGGCAGTTTTTGCCTTTCAGCCACACTGGTTCCTAAACCTTGTCTTCTTGCTTTTTGTTAAATGACAAGTGGCCTTGATCGGCTCTGCCTTTCTCCTGTGTACGAGGCCCGGCTGTGCAAGTAGCTACCTGACCATCCCCTTCTTGACTGGTGTGGAGGAGGCCTGCAATGAACACCTATCGTGTTGAATAGCGACTGGTGAAATAACAATTAATGCGGGGGGGATAGAGTTCATCTTATATGTATGATCTTGTCCCTCACCGTAGGGTTTTTCTCTTGCATTGAAAAAGGTATTTCCAAGACATTGCTAAAGAAGTACCATAAACTTTCTAGTCCACAAAGGGTTGTGGAGCCCACAAAAAGTAAGGCGCTGATCGCTGGGTATGGACTGCCACGAGTTTTCTGCCTGTTCTGCACCCTTTGACCTAACAATTATACCCCTGTTTCTATAGGACTGATCTCATTCAGGAAGGCTTTCTTTTCCCAGCATCCTTACCTGTCTTCTCTATTTAATTTTTTTTTTTCTTTTTGCTGTATGGAAGTAGACTTCGATTTCATCATCACCATTTGTGTCATTCAGCACAAGTGTGATGCTGTTATACTAGCTGCCTGAGAAAGTGGGCAGCACTGCAGAGAAAATTTAAGTCTAAAAACAATCCCTCCAATGGTTTGGCATCTGAGGAAAGCTAACTTCCTTGTGCAGCCCAGAGGATTTTAAGGATAGCAAGGATAGGGCATAAGATTATCAGTAGGCAAAAGTGAGTTGGGTGGTCACAAGCCCACGAAGAGGTGAAAAGTGAAGCTGGTGTGCTAAAACAGGGGTGAAATCATAGGGTCATAGACACTGAGGGCTGGAAGGGAGCTCAGGAGGTCACATCTAGTCCAACCCCTGCTCCAAGCAGGACCAGCCCCAACTACATCCTCCCAGCCAGGGCTTTGTCTACCGGGGTCTTCAAAACCTCCAAGGATGGAGAGTCCACCACTTCTTTGGTAACAGCGCTTCACCGCCCTCCTCGTGAGAAAATTTTTCCTAATATCCGACCTCAACTTTCCTTGCTGCAGCTTGAGCCCATTGCTCCTTGTCCTGTCGTCTGCCCCCACCGAGACCAGCCCAGCTCCAGCCTCTGTGCAGCCCCCAGCAGGGAGGTGGCGGCTGCCATTCAATCCCCCTCGGTCTTCCCTTCTGCAGACTCAGTCAGCCCAGTGCCCTCCGCCTCCCTCGCCAGTCCTGTCCCCCAGCCCCCAGCCATTTTCATTGCCCTCCGCTGGGCTCTCTCCAGTGTGTCCACATCCTTTTTGCAGTGGGGGGGCCTGAAACTGGACACAGGACTCCAGATGTGGCCTCACCAGTGCCGAATAGAGGGGAACAATCATGTCCCTCAAGATCCTTTCAACAGTGCTGTGGTCTGCCACGCAATGTTAGCCTTGTTAGGCATGGAAAGATTCGCGAGATAAACCCAGAGATTTCAAATAGAAATCCAGAGTCTTAAAAACATGCTTTGGTCTTTCATAGTTCTTTGCAACAGAGCAGTTGCTCTCTTATTTTCCTGTAGTTAAAAGAGAAAGGACTGACCTGGCATTTTCTGAGGGGTGCCTTGAACTGAATGAGAGGGGATTTGAGTCTAAGGGGGGCAAGGATGGCTGGACCGCAGGATGAAGCAGGTGATTCCCACGACGTTGGCCAGGTCATGCGGGAGGAAGCTTCCGCCAAGTACTTCCTTGCATGGTGTTAGCAACCCACGAGTACAGAGGATGTAGTGTCTTATTAGGGCCTAAGGAGCTCTGGCCCCATTTTTTTCTAAGTATGAAAAAAAAAATCTCCATCCAAATATTCCTGAACAAACTTGCTCTTCATTGATGATAAACCATTTTAAAAGTTTGATAACCTCATAACTGTGGAGTCAGGAGACGATGCTTGCACGTTACCCTCCCTGTCCTGTGGAGAGAGAGGGGGGGGAGAGGCATCTGTTTCCTTCATTAAGTAGCCTAGACTAGCCTATAACGAACAGTTTAATTGTTGGTCCTATCTATCCTGTACACTTGATAATACTGAAGATCTCTTTACAAAGGCTGTTCTTCCCCAGCGCAGGGAGGAATGGATGGCAATGAAGTGAGCTGAAGCCAGGTGTCCAAACTGTGCTGCAGACTTGTGCTTGGCACAGACCGGAAGCATCGTTAAAAGTATGTTTTGCTCCTTCCTAACTGAAAAGGTTGAAGGACGAAGGAGCCGACAGGAGCATCCCCTGACACCGCTGGTTTTGCTGCCTAGAGGAGAGGTTAGCGATGAAGATGTCAACACAAACCACATCACAAATGCACACAACCGTGGAAGGGTTTGAAAACTGCGTCCAGCCCAGCGCTGTGGCGGGATACGTATGACTTAACCTCTCTCATTTTTAATGCCTGCGATTATTTTGCATGACCCCCCGTCTGGTTTCCTCAGGAATGCAAACCAAACTAAACTGGGCGTATCCTGGCAGCAAGGCAGCAGGAGCCAGGGTTTGCATGGGTGCTTCCCACGTAGGAAACAGTCTTTCAAACACCTGGATTAGAGGTGTTCGACTGTAACCTGTTCACGAGAGTGCAAGGAGGTCCTCAGGCTTTCACCATTGGAAAGCCAGCTGCAGGGGGTCAGCAGCTAATGGTCCGGAGGGTGGGGAACCTGCTGAAGGTGATGAGCAGGGAATGAGGATGAGGATACAAAGCAGGTAAGAGCTCCAGGAGGACAGGATGTAGTGTTAGGATAGGCACAGAGCCAGAATGGTCTCCTTCCTTTAGACTCGTAGACGATGAGGGCTGGAGGGGAGCTCGGGAGGGCACGTCTAGTCCAACCCCTGCTCGGGGCAGGACCAGCCCCAGCTACGTCATCCCAGCCAGGGCTTTGTCTACCCGGGTCTTCAACACCTCCAAGGATGGAGACTGCACCACCTCTCTGGATAGCTTGTTCCAGTGCTTCACCCCCACCCCTTGAGCGAGTTTTTCCTAACCGCCCTTGCTGCAACATGAGCCCACTGCTCCTTGTTCTGTCGTCTGCCCCCACCGAGAACAGCCCAGCTCTTTATCCGAAGGAAGACAGAAGGTTTTGGTTTCTTGTCTGGTTTGGGTATTGTGGTTTCATTCACTTCAAAGCTTCACTGGAAGGAACAAAGCCTGAAGCCAGAGTTGCCTCCCTTTGCTAAGGAAGCAGGGCCAGGAGCCTGCTTCCCTCGCTCTGAAAGGAAAGGCTGAAATGAGCTGAGCTGATTCACTGAGAATAAATTAACCATGTGCTTTTGGTGTTAATCAAACGTCCAAGAAATGGATGTGATGCAGGATCTACGTGCTCCTGTCGGTCTCCTCTCGGCTGCACTGCTCTCTCATCAGCCCAGTTGTTCTCCAGTTTCTCCCAACCACGGTCAGTTTGTTTCGGCCTCTCCACTTTGTTTCTTTTGAGCCTCTCTCCTGTAATGAATACAGGAAAATCTAGGAAAGCAAATGAATTGCTTGTTTAGCAGTGGAAAGTCCTGACGTGCTCCAAAGGGAGACTTAAAAGTATGTCCAGGAGAAACAACTTGTCTACGAAGAAAGAAACCAAGCAGGACGGATTTAGTGCAGGGTTTTATTCAAGGCCTTTAAGCTTTCTTGTTCCTCTGCTACCACCTGTCCTCCCTGACATACTCCTTTAAAGATGCTCGACCTTCTTCTTGCTGGAGAATCAAACCCCCGGTATTTGCTGTTTCATGAAGTCGGTGCTTCTGCCGCTTTTTGGCTTGACCAGCACCCCCCAGGATGCCATACTCTTGGGACAGCTCATTAAAACTTGGGGCATCTCGAGACAGGCCCTCCCATCACTAGTGTATGTTAAGCCTATGTGGCAGAGGGGACGTGAGTGGGAGAAATGAAGTAGGCAAAGGTGGGATGTTCCAATTTTATTTTTAGTAAAACACGGTGGGGAAAAAGTGCTTGGGGCTGTCTAGATAAGGATGCACTGGGCAGTGATCTGCAAAGGAAAGAAGGGCTGAAGCAAATGCCCTTGTTAGGTGTACTGGGGAGCTGTTGCAGTTAATAACTTTGCTCTTTAGTACAGCTGCAATGTAGAGAAACTTGAGCGAGTCTGGGAGCTTCAGTCTGGTTCCAGGGAAAGGTGAAATTTCACCTGGCCAGTGGATCTCCCCCACCTCTCGCTGCTAACGCCCACGCGTGGGGGAGCACGCCGAGATGGGCAGCCTTTCTCCGTGCCTTTCCTGCTCTGCTAATCATTTTTATTGCATTCGCTAGCACTGACCGCTGGGGATCTCTTACAAACCACCCACGTTCATTGTTTATAGACATCCAAGAAAAGTAGGAGGATAGCTCTACAAACATTTGGGTTTTTCAGTGCTAACTGACAACTTCTAGCAGGTAGCATCATCATTAAAACAGTACAGGAACTCTTTTTTTGTGTGTGTGTGTGTTGCGGTACGTACCTCGTGTGACGTCCAGCTCCTCAGCTTCTCCCGGTACTCCACGGCTGTGAAACATCCTCAGCCTTTAAAGAGACAATAGTTAAGTGATAATTCCCACAACTATACGAAAGTTCATTTCTCCTTGGTCATAAGCTTGTTTATTATATTAGGTGCTGTGGGCATTTAAGGGATACGGAAAACTTGACAACAAGCTCTGTGATGGGGCATTGGCTTTTATTATTCTTGTGCTGAGAAGGACAGTAAGGAAGAGAAATACGACTCTCTAAAAAGCAAAGCATGCAGCAAATTGTCCCAGGTGGGGTAGGGGAGGATGGGGAGGGCACCTAGCCTGGCCCCAGCAGCCTTACCTGGGGTCCCAGGAGTCTCCCGGGGCTGCGGCAGCAGTGGTCCAGGCGTGCCAAACCTGGCCAGTAGCCGGAGAGTGGCTGTGGCCAGCCAGGCACCAGTTTCGGGTGGCACACGCTGCCACACCATGCACTGCCCCGCTTCTTTTCTCTGCACTTTTTTTAGACACTGGGGTTTGCAACCGCGCTGCAAATATGCAGCACAGAGAACCGATTCACATGCTCCATGTGCATTTTGAGGCGCCGCAAAGCGCACGTTCCTGCTCGTGGGGATGCAGCCAACAAGTACTTTGCACACCTCTGCAAAACATTAGTGCTCGGACCTATTCTGATAGCAAGGACCCACCTCTGACCCCTCTGCAAAGTACTCGCTGAGTACTCTAAACATCTGACCTGTGCTTTAATCATTACTTTCATTCTTTAATTTTTATGGTGGCTTTTGTGAGGGAGGTTGGGTTTTTTTGCCTTTCAGGAAATGTAGCCCACTCCACTGTTTTATAAGTCTCTCAGTGTTGAGACTTTTCAAATTTTGAAGGTTTCACTCCATGCCAGCTTTTCTGTTGCCCTTATTGGGCCTATTCTTCCAATATCCTCTGTAATATACATAATTTGTGGGGGCTGGACCCAATGATCTGCAGCCCCAACAGCCTATGAAAATCTATATTTACATCAGTCTAAAGTGAGCATCAATTTCTTACTAAACCAAGATGGTTGTGCTTTGCACTGCCATAATGGACTACACAAGACCTATTCGTTAATCCCCACGAAATAACTTCTGGAAATTTCAAAGTAGCCATGAATTCAGTGTGTATTATCATAACTTACCCTTGGAAGGAAAGTTGCTTTCTTCTTTCTGCCCAGCAGCCATTTACGATGCTGCAGTTCAACTCACTGTCTCCAATTTAGCGTTCATATATCGTTTTCACTCGTTCTTCCACTTTCTTTTTTTAATGAATGAATATCGCTACAGGCACATTAGTGGGCGATAGACCGAACAAAACGTTACTCTCAGTGCACTGTAAATATGAAGAAGTCCCCGTTCTTGCCCGAGACAGAGCCGTATAACTGCCACTTTTCAGCAGTTGCAGCTACAGTATTCCAGCGGGGAGACTCCCTGCAGGGAAATGCTGGAAGCCATGAGGCAGCACTGAGGATTTATTATTAAAATTGACCTGTAATTCTTCTTAATTTCCCTGGCACGATCCAAATTCCCACGACAAACTGGCTAATCCTCCTATTTTGTTATGGCATGTGCTACTCTGCGGGCAGAGAGATGCTCCAAGTCCGTCTATACTTATTTTACAGTTCTGCAACTTCAAGGGATTTAAATAAATACGCTTCTGCTGGTGTTGATGAGGGCAGAATCTGACCTTTAGAGACCACTTCCATACGAGCGATAGTTTGTGTGGGAAGAGGAAAAGGCTAGTTGCGGTTTAAAATCTCACTGTGGTTTGAGTTTAAGATCTCACGATGCGTTTTCAGGGCTGCCGATTTATTTTCACCCCATAACTAGCTGTTCCTGGTGGCACTGACAGGTCTGTAATCCCACCCAGCTTCCTCCTGGCTTGTTTTGGTTGTTGCTGTTTGTTGAGGGTATTTTTATTTTTGTTCTTAAATCCGAACTGTTTTAAGGACTGATGTCTTGCACGTGTGTGTGCTCACACACGCATCATTACCGCTCTTGTTAGTTTTCATGTGATACTAAATGAAAACACATCAGACAACTAATGTGGCAAATATAGAAATAATCAGCCTGCTGCTATCAATAATGAAATCTTTTAAACAAGTACTTGCAAAAATCATTCCTCTCTTTGGAATGAATACCAAGGCGCTTCCTCTCGGTGAAACTATTTAGCCTGTTGAAGGGTTCGGCTGATATATGAATGGGCTGTACAAGCACGGTCCTGTTGCTTCTCTTGGATCCAAGCAGGTAGACCCTTGGGCCCACATGGTATTGTATTTGGTAAGACCCTGTTAAAATGCAGATCGCTTTGTGTTAAGAGCTGAAACATGTACCATGTTCAGCTTTTAATATAAAATGTAGCCGTTAATGACGAATGCTATTCGTCTAATTTATCCTTTTTCCCCCCTTTATTAAAAGCTTTTTTTTTTTTTTTTTTTACAGTTGGACAAAGAGAACCTACAAATGTGACTGTAAATGAAGAGAAAGCTGAAAACAGAGGTTACACAATCAGAAACAACTGATGAAGCTGGTGTGAAAGAAGCACAGATTGGTGCTCAAGATGCTTGGGGATAGTTACCATCGGTGGAGGAAAAAGTAGAAGAGATGGAACAGCCCCGTGAACCACAATCTAACGATGTTGCATTTCAAAAGCTTTTTTTTAAAAAATGTATTAGATTCAAGTTTACTGGGAAAAAAGCTAAGACCAAAAAAAAATCTGAACCTGTTCAGTTATTGATTGTAAAAATAGAAGACAAAGTGGCTGCAGATGGAGCTGGAGATCATGAAAAAGTCAAGCTGGAAAAGGTGGAAGCAGCAGACTCATCCTGTCGAAAAGACTGAAGAAACAGCTGAGCGGGGCGAAAGGAAAGATTAATCTTTTCCTGAAAAGTGCAAAGCAGCAAGCAGAAGGGAGCAGGAGTGCCAGTGGGTTCCTGATCAGACACGAGGACAGGAGATGAAGTCCTAGGGAAAAAAAAATAGCTGGACCTCAGGGCAGGAATAAGTCTGAAAGCTATGCAGGCACCAGCTGCATCAAACGGCAGTCAGCACCCGCTGTTAGGCTTTTGTGAGCAAACCCAATAGAAAAAAAATCAGTGCAAATATATGAAGGGGGAAAATGGGATGTAGGTGGAAGCCATGTTGGTGTGAGACAAAAAGAAATGCAAAAATCTAAAACGCTCGGTTCCAAAATGATACCTTTTATTAGACCAACTGAGAAATTGCAAAAAAAATATCTTCTGCGAGCTTTCGGGTGCATGTGCCCTTCATTAGGCTCAGGGAAAGTTCAAGATGGCAAAAAGTCCCTGTATGTAGGAAATAAACTTCATTTTTGCACAGAGGGAGCAGAGCCTGGGAAAAAAATGGCATGCATAAGAGGGTGCTCCAAGTACAGGATTTTGTAAGGTTGTTATAAAACGTGGGAGGGGAAAAGCAGGATTGACATTTATATTGTGAACGATGTTCTGACACTGTTAAATAATTCCTGAGTGGAGGTCTAGTCTTTGCACGACTGAGGCAACAAACTGGTAAAACTGAAAGAGTCTCAAGGTCTCAAGTTGCTAGCCATACATATATATATTTATTTTTTATCCATTCTAGCAAGCCCACAAACAAAGAAAAATGTGTGGGTTAGGTCTGTTCAAAAGGAGAATTTTCCCACCAAACTTGAATATTTCCAAAATCTGATATTTATTAGATGGTTGTATTTCATTTTGCCATCTTCATAGGAATGGGAGGGAAGGGAGAGTTTAAAAGTTTCCAAGTCGAGATCTTAGATGCGAAGTTGAGATTTGACATTTAAGATTTAAGTCATTTAGATTTAAAATGGTAATGATTCCTCTCCACAGGAGAGCTTAAAATAGGCTGTCAAATGACTTCTGGAGGCTTACACTTAAAAATGTCTAGCCGTTCTAGTAAAATTGCCCCCCTGCGGCCACAGACTTCAGAGCAAAATCCTATCACGAGGTTAGATTCTCCGTGAAGAAAAGAGGATGTCTATCAACATTGTTAAAATTGCTCAATAAGCTTCAATGAAAATGAAAATAAGATGAAAGGAGCATGCTGGTGACCACACTTGGAAAATTCTTAAAGCTTGATTTTGTTTTGTTTTCTTTTTTTTTTCCCAAATGCCAGATTGAGAACAGAGGAGGGGAAATGCTCCCTGCTCCTGGGCATATGTATTTAGGGAGTGCTTTCATGTCCTATTGGTATTTGGTGTGAATCTTTGACATGCAGCAAATTGGTCCATATTTGAAAAGTGCAACCTCAACCCCAGCTCCTATGTTGTTTTATTTTTTTGACTCGTGCTCTTGGAAATAGCATATGCTTAAATCACAGGTGTATACCTGCATGACTTTAAAACAAAGCTTGTGGAGAATCCTGATGGGATGCGAGTGTTGCTGTTTGAGGCAACCTTCAACAGCTGCCAGATTTTCTCATGTTTTCGGCTTTTTTCCAAACTGGAGCATTATGCTTTGCATAGTTATATGTCTATATTAAACCTAATTTGACTTTAACATATTTTTTTCTCTACCTTAGGGTTAAGAGTGAAACAGCGTACGCTTCCATTAGACAGCATATGTGATGCTAAGTGTTGCGTGACCACAGGGAACCACAGTGAGCAAATTATAGCAAGTTACAACTCCTCTTTGCGAGTTTCCACTTGCTAGGTGCTCACGCTGCCATCAAAAGGTGTGACTACAGCTCATGCAGGTGTACCCAAGCTGGCTTTAAACTAACAAGTACAGACACTGCTACCTAAAGATAGGGTGACCGTAGCTGCCGGCATGGCCGGAACAGACCCAGATGCCCAAGCCTGGTCCTGGGCAGTCGGTCAAAAGTATTGCAGAGCAGGGGATGTTGTTTGAATAGCCTTGAGAAGCTGCCACAGAGCACAGCAAAACCCCCGGCCTCCTCTCCTGGCTCCAGCCTGAGCCCAGTCTGTTCCCAGTGCTGACCCACATCAGCAACCCCCAAAACTCGGGGACCTCTAACCACTGGCAGCCGTGGCCCAGGGGCACTGGGTCCTGCTCTCTGCAGCTGTTATCAGGTAGTGCCCCCCCGCCCCCTCCCCGTGTCCACACACACAAAGCCAAGGAAGAGCTGGGAGGGAACAAGGTGGACACCACAGAAATCATCAGGAATAGGGCTGGACAGGACCTGGAGAAGCCATTGAGGCCTTGTCCTGCCCCCAGGAAGCTCTGCTGTATCTGGGGGTGGACCCAGGATTGGCAAAGGGGAGCGCGGGGACAGCCAGCCAAGCTACAGGGGTGGCTGCACCCTGCTCCTAGCCACCTCCTCCATCAGTGGGGGCGGGAGCCTTGGGGACCTTTTTGAAGTCCCCAAAGCAGGTGAGCATCCCTGGCTGCGTGCTCAGAGGCATGTCCCCTCCTCTTCCAGTCGCTGCTGCTTTCCCCGCTGTGAGGGGAAGCTTCAGAGCTGCTCCTGCCCCCTCAACTTAGCTGGGAACAGTGACAGCAATCATGGGGAGGATGCATGTACCCCCCAGAAGCGGGGGTGGGGAGCCTGCCCCTGTCCAAGCTCAGCCCCTGCACAGCCCAGCTGGAGCAGGCAGCAGTGCTGAGACAGTGGGAAAAGCAGCCGGGACAGGTGAAGGATGGAAGCAAGAGGAAGGGGAGGAGGATTTTTTCTGCTTCTGGTGACTTCAAAGCCCCCAGCGGTTCCAGTCCATAAGAGGGGGGGTAGCTGTGCCCCCCCCAATCTACCCCAGACCAGAGGGAAGGTCATCTAACCTGCCCCAGAGGAGTATTTAACCCCCAAGGTGCGGCTTCCACGTACCACAGGTAGGAGCGGGCATGTGGGCATAGAGTCAGAGAGAAAAAGCGGGGCTGCAAGGGAGCTCCAGAGGTCACATCCAGTCCTGAGGCAGGATCATCCCTGTCCAAACCATCCCATGCAACCATCATCTAGACTCTACGTAAGACTACTCTCAACCCTGACACAGCACAGACCTAACACCCAAACCTGCCACAGGGGAAGCAGGGGGACCACAGCAGCCCAGCATCCTGCTTCTGTAAAATGTCAATATATGCTCAAAAGGGTCTGGGTAGGGGGCTGTGCCCCCATTACCAAGGCAGGCAAATCCCCCTCGTCTGCACCAACTTGACCACGGGGTACAATTCCTTCCTGACTCCACGTACAGCACCGGTCTGACCCCGAGCAAAGGGGCAAAACCCTCCAGCCAGGACCCCCGGCTTCGCTCCTACCAGCAGAATCGGCACAGCGCAGATGAAGTCGCCAGTCTGACCTGTAGCCAACACCCAGTGCCTCTGGGGAGGCTTAAAAACACCCCGACACACTCACAAAGCGCATGTCCCCTTCGACCTCCTGGTAAATCGCTCTCACGCCCGCTCCTAACGCAGCCTGTTCCAGGCCTCGGCCACCCTGTCAGAAAGCTTATCCTAGCATCTAAGCCCAGTCTCTGTCCAGCCCATTACCGTCTCAGCCTGGGCCAGAGGACCTTGTCCTCTTCTGGCAGCTTTGCCGGCCGCTCTCCCATCCCAATGGGCTCTGAGGGTCACATCCTTACCAAGGAGGGGCAGAGATCATGGACCAAACCCTTGCCGGGCACCGATGTCTCGGTGACCATCTCCAGCGGGATCTCGCCTGTATTCTTCTGGTGCTGCGATCCCTGGCCTGGCCGTAGCTCTCACCAGGGCTCTCCCTTTGGCCGCATTTGGTACTGGCAGCTGATGGATGCTTTCAAGCACCAGCCGCACCATGAGCGCTGGGCCAGTCGGCACCCACCTGCCAGCAGCGCCCATGAAGAAGCCCAGATGTGAGCAGCCACAAAGGCTGAACCTCCACCTGAGCCAGACACAGCTGTTTGCATCCCCAAGTCAGAGGGGCTGAGCACCCTCAGCTATCCCTGCAGTCCGTGCCATCCTCCCCCTCCCTCCTGCAAGGAGAGCAGCATAACCACTGCGGGAAGTGAATGCTGACCGGCCACAGCAGGACGCTCCTGCCATGCAGAAGACCCCCACGTGCATTGCAGCTTGCAACCTTCAGTCAGCTGCAGCGAGTGCCCCAGGGGACTTGCTGAGCTCGGGAATAGCAGACAAATCCGCCTTTTCCTGCTGGAGAAGTGGCTGCCAGACCCAAGTTGCAGGGCACCCGGGAGCTACAGGCTCTTTGCTGGGTGTCAGCTGGATCCACTAGAGAGCTAGGGACTAACCTGGGACTCCTTTCAAGGCACTTCAGCCTTTGGGTTTTTACATGAGAGGAAAGCTGCCAGTCACCCCTGCCCCAGAGCGGGAGGTTTCCAGGCGAAAGGCTTCAAAGCCAGTTCCCGACCCAGCCTGGGCCCTGAAAGCCAACGTGCACCCCCCAGGAAGGAAGAGACCCTCTGCTGCCATCAGAAAGCTTTTATTTTATATCAACTCAAAAAAAAAAAATAGAATTGCAGGGACTGGACCCAAAAGCTGTGTGAAGCCCGGTTCAGGGGTAGCAGGGATGAGGCTGCCAGCACACTGTCCACGGGGCACGAGCCACACATTGAATCATAGAAATTTAATGTTGGAAGGGACCTTGGGAAGTCGCATCTAGTCCAACCCCTGCTCAGAGAAGGACCAGCCCCAACTACATCATCCCAGCCAAAGCTTTGGGACACGTGCGCTGACAGTTTGGGGAGGGAATAGAGGGGCACCCACCAGGCAGGAGAGGGCTGGGATGTCCCCGTGAAGCGTCAGTTCACCAGCTCCCTGCATGCTGTCTTCCTTCTCCCCAGCTGGTCTTCGCACCCACGGGGAAGCTTGAACCGTGCCCAGCGCCAGGCCTTGCGATGACTTTTTGAATCACCGTAGCACCCTGGGGTCCTGCTCGAACGTCCAGGGCTCCACTGCACCACAGCAGCGGTTCTCCAGGTGCCCCGTGGAAAATGCCAGCTCTCAGCTCTTCCTCCTTTGCCGGTTACGGAGAGACTAGCGCAATTCTGTGGTCACAAGGATTCCAGGCAGACCACAGCAGGGCAGGACGGCTTTGACACTGGATTTGTAGTTGAAAGCTCGGGGTGTAGCTGGCAAGGTGTGCAAACGCTGACACGCTAACAGTGCTGCTACAAGGATCTCCTGGGTGCCTTAGCTCTCTGGCTGAGGACTGCTGTGCTGGAGGTTGTCAGCGGGGCCAGGCCCAAAGAAACTGGGCTGACAGTATGAGAGGAAACACGCAACCAGCAAAAGGCAGCTGTGTGTGGACTGCTCCCTCAGCCTGCTTTGCCCAGGCAGGCTAAGTGCCTATTTAAAAACAGGAACGGATAAAGCCTCTCTGCCAGGGAGCTGCTCCTAATGCTTCCTGCTGGAGGGGCACCCTTGCGGGGAATGCCTGGCTGGTGCAGAGACCTGCAGGCGGAGCCTTCTCTTTGGGCAGCGTTAAGTGCATCGATGCTCCTGTTCGCTCCACGTGTAAGGAAGTGCACTTTGGACCGACGAGGCTGGGATAAAAGTGCTGCCTCCCTGCGTCACCTGGGGCTGTTCAGAGACTGAGCGCCTACAGCCCAGCAGAGACTACCTGAACGCTCAGGCCGAGAGCTTGTCCCCCCGTGCTGAGTCCAGCATCAAAGGCCTGAAGGCAAGAGATGAAGGGGGACAGCTGGAGTGCACTCAGCTCCTGGATGCCTCTCTGCATACGTGCAATCTGAGGACACAGCTCTCCTCAGCCATCCCTCTGCCTCAGACCCAGGCACTGCTTCAACACGGATCACTAGAGGGTGGGAACCAGGTTTCCCCGGGGCCATCTCCCCTCCACACACACCAGGGAGGTCAGTGGCTGCACCTGGGACCCAACGGACTGTGCCATCTCTATCCAGGCTCGGTCTCCCAAGAGCCACAGACACTCTCCCATCTCTGCATCCAGGCGCCATACAGAAGCGTGCCGTGTTGGTAAGTCCAGGGTCTCCCTACCAACCCATCAGTTTTATCCCCTTTCACAGTGGAGCAGGTTCAAAATGAGAAGGGGGCCTGTGGGAAGGTCACTGTGCTCCTTCACAGGGAGCTCCTCTCAGCTTCCAGCCATCTGATGACTGAAGCTGTCGTTAGTCACCGCCCACCCACAGGATCTCCGTTCTGAGCAGCACCCCCATGCCCAAGATCCTCTTAGTTCCCTGTCACTGCAGCCGGCGTGGACACCACAAATTCCCACCCTTGGAGCCTTCTCTGCATCCTGTGCTGCCGGCCCCTGTATGGTGCTCCTGCAGTCTCCTGACTGCAGTTGTTGCCCAGTTCGACTCTGGTGCCTTTCGTGCAACAACTGGCGAGGCTCAGAGCTGTCTGCAGCACAGGCAGAGCGGCTGGAGCAGAGGCGGGCCGTCTTTGGGCTGCACTATGCACTCGGTGCCAGCCCCACCAGCCTTCACTCCACGGTCGCGCTCCTGTTGCTTCCAGGGTTTCAGCTTCTCCAGCAACGCCGCTGCTCCCAGCTGGGGTCCTCGGGTGCCTTGCTGTGGCGGGCTTCAAGCTGTCGTCACAGCCCAGGCCTTACAGAGCCACGACCTGGTGCGGGCCTCCCCGGGGCGGTGCGAACCAGCCGCCGCGACTCTCCCCCTGCACCGGCTGCAGATGTGCGGCTGCCCCCACGCACGGGCTCTCCGGCTTGTAACAGGTTTGGGCTTCCCGCCGGAGCTCTCCCTGCCCCGCTGGCACGTGAACAGCTGCCCCGAGGCAAGGGGCTGGAGGCACGCTGGGGCATTTGGCCTGCAGGAAAGGCCCAACGAATGCAAAGGGCCCTTCACCACTGGGCTGCCCAGTGAAGGCATCCCCAACAGGACGGTCCTCAGCACCAGGGGGCATTTCCTTGCGCGAGTGCGTGCGGCTGTGTGTGAGCAGGTTAGGCTTCTGGCTGAAGGCCTTGCCGCAATCCGGGCAGCGGTAGGGACGCTCACCAGTGTGGGTGCGCTGGTGTGTGAGCAGGTTGGGCTTCCAGCTGAAGGCCTTGCCGCAGTCTGGGCAGCGGTAAGGGCGTTCGCCAGTGTGGGTGCGCTGGTGAGCAAGCAGGTTGGCCTTCTGGGTGAAGGCCTTGTCGCAGTCGGGGCAGCGGTAGGGCCTCTCGCCTGTGTGCGTGCGCTGGTGCGTCACCAGGGTCACCTTCTGCCGGAAGCCCTTCCCACACTGCGGGCAGGTGAATGGGCGCTCGCCACCATGGTCGCGCTGGTGCAGCTCCAGGGCTGTGGGGTCCTTGAAGCTCTCTGGACACAGTGGGCAGGCATGCAACCGCTTGCGCAGGCGGGCTTTGAGGCAAGGGGCTGGGCTGGCGGCATGGACCCGCTGGTGTGCACGCAGGGCCAATGGGCCAGCCAGGCACCGAGGGCACTCAGGGCAGGGCAGGGGCTGCTGGCCACTCGCGTGTGTCTTCTGGTGGCTGAGCAAGTTAGGCTTCTGGCGGAAGCGCCGGCCGCACTGCAGGCAGGCGTAGGGGCGCTCGCCAGTGTGGGTACGGTAGTGGGTCACCAGATTGCCTTTCTGGTTGAAGCGGCGCCCGCAGACACCACAGGGAAAGGGGCGCTCACCAGTGTGGATGCGCTGGTGCGTCAGCAGGTTGGTCTTCAGGCTGAAACTCTTCCCACAAGCCTCACATGGGAACGGCCGGCTACCTCGGTGGCTTTCACGGTGCTCAGCCAGATGCTCCTGCTGGCTGAAGTTCCTCCCACACTCCGGGCACGGCCAGGCCCCTTCCCCAACATGTGCCACCTGCTCAGCCGCTCCGGGGAGCGCCTGCCCCGGGCTCTGCCCACGTTCCGTACATGCCTCTTGCTCTGCATGGCTGCCTTGATGAGCCACAAGATCCACCCACAAGCTGAAGCTCTTCCCACAGTGGTTGCATATGAAGGGCTTCAAGGCCCCATCAACTGGGGGTGCCACGGTGCCAGGGCCCAGCTGGGTTCTGGGGAGAGCCTGGTTGAAGCCACTTGCACATGTAGGGGGTCTCTCCCCAGCGTGGCTAGTCTGGCCACCCAGGAAAGCCACTTTCTGGCAGAAGCTTTCCCCACACAGTGCACAGGGGAAAAGCTGCTCCCCCGGGGGCCCATGCTGATGCATCAGGAGCTGCTGCTTTGCAGGGAAGCCTCTCCCAGCATCAGGGCATGCATACAGCTCCTGGCTTCCAGGGATCTTCGGTGTGGGTACGGGCTGCTCAGGATCGAATTTGGCCTCCGGCTCAGCATCCGCTGGGTGAAAGGCCCCAGGCACAGTGCCACAGGATGCGAGAGGCCCTGGGCTCCCCGGGGCAGGTGGGCGGTGTGTCTTCTGGTGGGCTCGCAGGGACACGCGATCCTTGAAGCACTTGTGGCACTGGGCACAGGCGTATGGGCGGGCATCCGTATGTGTGCTCTGGTGTGTTACCAGGTTGGTCTTCTGGGTGAAGCGCTTGCCACACTGTGGGCAGGCATAGGGACGCTCGCCAGTGTGGGTGCGGTAATGGGTCACCAGGTTGGTCTTCTGATTGAAACTCTTCCCGCAAAGAGAGCAGACAAATGGCTTCTCCCCAGTGTGGATGCGCCGGTGTGTGATGAGATTGGGCTTCTGCGTGAAGCTCTTTCCACACTCAGGGCACGCAAAGGGCCGCTGCTCTACAGCGGGGCGTGATGGCATGAGGCCCGCTGGCTTGGCGGCCGTGCCTCCTTCACGACCGGGGCCTGGTCGGGGCCTCGGCGCCCCATGAGTGCGCTGGTGGGCAGCGAGGTTGGCCTTCTGGCTGAAGCGCTTGCCACACTGGGAGCAGGGGAAGGGGCGCTCGCCCGTGTGCACGCGCCGATGGGTGAGCAGGTTGGGCTTCTGGCTGAAGCTCTTGCCGCAGGCTTCGCAGCGGTACGGCTTCTCTCCAGTATGGATGCGCCGGTGTGTCACCAGGCTCTGCTTCTGCCGGAAGCCCTTGCCACAGTCCGGGCAGCGAAACGGGCCGGCGCCGAGCTGGTGTGCTGGGCAGGTGGCTGTGGCTGGGGGCTTGCCCACACCAGCAGGCTCCTCCACTTCAGCCCTTGGCTGGCTTTCGAATCCAGGCCGTCCATCGTGACACCAGCCGCTGGACACTTCAAAGACCCTGGGGTACAGCCCCAGGGGGGGAGGGCCCTCAGGGTTCTTCTCCTCCTGCTGGACTCGGCTCACATGCTCAGGCTTAGCTAGAGTTCAGGCAGACACACAGACAAGGTGTTAGTCCAGGGCTCTTGGCTGCAGCACATAACATTGAATCAAAGGGTACATCATTAGGACAGCCCCTGCCCTCTCTTCTCCCTCCCTGCCCAAGAACCCAACCCAGCTCAGAGCTGCACCGGCTGTCTGAAAAAATACCAAGGCAGCTGGAGTACTGCGTCCAGTACTGGGTGCTGCACTTCAGGAGGGACGTGGCCAGCCTGGAGAGGTTCAGCGGAGGGCCACCTGCTTGGTGAGAGGGCAGCAGCACAGGCCCTATGAGGAGAGACTGAGGGACCTGAACCTGTTCAGCCTTGGCAAGAGGAGGCTGAGGGGGGACCTGGTGGCTGCCTACAAACTCATCTGGGGAGATCAACAGCAAATAGGAAGAGCCCTCTTCTCCCCAGCAGCACCTGGGATGACGTGGAACAATGGTAATAAGCGGATGGAAAATAGGTTTAGGTTAGAGATCAGAAGGCAATATTTTAGTTAGGGTGGCCAAAATCTGGAACCAACTTCTCAGGGAAGCGGGCCTCGCCCCTACCTTGGGCAAATTCAAGAAGAGGTTGGATGATCACCTATCTGGGGTCTTGTGAACCCAGCATTCATTTGTCTGTGGGAGGGCGTTTGGTGAGATGATCTGATCAGGTCCCTCCTGACCCTACCTACTATAAAACTATGAAGGCCTTCAGTAACTGGCAGCAAGACAGCGGACTGTAGCCCCCTCCCTTTTTGTTCTGGCACCACTGCACTGCCAGCGCTGTCCGAGATCAGGGTCTGGGGGAGCCACAGGAAGGTTGGTACGGATATTTACCCATGCAGGAGCTTTTGGGGATCTTACTGTCCTCCAGACCCCGCTGATTCTCAGCATAAGGCTCTCCCAATGGTTCAGTGCCAAAGAAATCGCTGGGCTTGAACAATCTGTAGGCTGATCAAGGAGAGGAGAGTGCAGTTACACAGTGCAATGTGCAAGATCTCACCAAGTTACACAAACAGGTGAAATAGGACAGATGAACTTCACTGTCAATGGGTGCAAAGTTAACACCCCTGGGGAAAAATAACTCCCACCTCCACAGGTTCTGGCCTAGGTGTTACGACTCAGGAAGAGAGACATTTCTCTAAGGACGTCAGCTCAACATGCAGCACCACCAAAAAGCTAATAAAAGTCTAAGCATCATTGAGACAGGAACTGAAAGCAAAACGGAAAGTATCATGGGACCACTATGCAAATCCATGGTGCGCCCACAGCTTGAATCCTGTGCAGTTTTGGTCGCCGCATCTCAAAAAGGACGTCGCAGAATTAGAAAAAGTGAAGAGGGCAACAAGGTGATCAAAGGTACAGAGCAATTACCAGACCAGGAGTTATTAAAAAAAAGGCTAGGGTTCTTCCATTTGGAAAGGAGAAGGCTGAGGGGAGGATATGACAGAGGGACTATATAACCATGAAGGGTATGGACAAAGCAAACGGTCCCTAGAATGAGGGGGCAGCTGGTGAAATCAATGAGACTGGTTTAAAACTAACAACAGAAAGTATTTCCTTTATGCAGAGCATGATTAACTTGTGGAATTCATTGCCAAAGGTTTAAGCAAATAGTCCCTTTTTGAAGCTCGCTGTACTACACAGATTCGCAGATGACAGATCCACTAATAACCATTAAACAGAACAGTCAGGGATGCATCTCTAAGCAATGATGGTGGATCTTAGGGAGGGTATGACAGAGGAACAGATCACTCTAGATGCACCTTGTCCATATGCTCTCCCTGTGAAGAAGGGGTACTAAAGTCAACGGGCCCCGTGGGGCAGTCTGGCATGGGTCTGGATCAGACCTACAGACTAACCCCATACACCCGGGACTGCAACTGGGGCCAGCGTCCACTGCCCGTGGCACACAGGCCAGTATGGGACACACCGTATGGGGCATGCGCACCCAGTCCAACACCCACGGGCAGCAGCCAGATGGCAGGGCTCTAGGAGTCAAATTTTGGGCACCCCTGCTCTTCTTGCCACTGTCAGAGACAGGATGCCAGTATAGATAGGCCACTGTCTGACCCAGCATGGCACTGCTAATGTTCTTGTGCATGTCCAGCAAACAGACCATCATACTGGAGATGATGCATGTGCGAATGCACAAACAAACCAGATGCTAACAAAAGCCCCAGGGGAAGGTTTTCATTCACTGTGAGCCTCTACTGCCTGAAGCATAATTAAAAGCAAAAGAGTCCAAGCATCGGATTTCTGGCTGGCTGGAGTGAATTGCCAGAGAGGCAAGGTGATCAGGCTTCAACAGCAGTTCTTTTAAAACCATTCCCAACTGTTCACAGAAACACTCTGCTCCTTTATGCCTTCACCCCAGAATCTCAAAGTCCATTCACAGCATCAATTCACTATTGACTCTCCAAGCCACTGAACTGCAACAAAAACACCATTATCCTTGTACTACTGGAGCAGCTGGGACACACAGGTTCACAGACCGTCAATAAGGCATAGCTGTGAGTAAAACCCAGGAGTTTAAACCTGGCCCGCCCTCCAGCCCCAAAACCCCACTGTAAGAAGGGAGGGACGACTGCCTGGAGTCCAACAGGGCTGGTGTAACTGCGACAGACTCTCTCTCAGAAGACCTGGCAATTTATACTGAAGCATTTAAGTGCAGGTGAACAAATTCAGGATAGAACAAAACAAAAGTCAGTGTAATCTGCTTCTTAGGCTTGGCCGCTGCAAGCTAGCTGGCAGTGCTCACCTGTGCAGGGGTCCCACGGGATATCTGCGCCAGCAGGGTCCAGTTGCTCCCCAGCGCCCGGCTCTTCCCCCCGTTCACCGTGGGAGAAGAGGGCAGGTTCAAGAGCTGGGTAGCCTGTTTGAGGAGAGAGAAGAGTCTTGGCCAGTCTGCTTCTGCCGATGTGGATGGGAGCACCCTCCACATCCCACCAGGTGCGTCCCAACGAACTAAAACCATAGCCAGAAAGGAGACTGGAAAACGGCACTCCTGCCCTCTGCCTCATTATTTCACACGGGGGCAGGGAGAAATGAGTCTCCGATGCTCACTTTGTCCTTGGCTTTTCTCCTGGCCCATGGGGCAGCGCTGGATTTGGAGCAGTGCTGGATTTGCTGGCCCATGGGGCAGTGCTGGATTTGGCCTCTAAGACTCTCCAACTCATCTAATAAAGGTCAAACAGGCATCAGGCGCCAATGACTTCCGACCATTACTGCCACGCCCACATCCAGGTCACAGCGTGGACAGCTGAACCCGGCCCTTAGCACCATCCGGCCCTTGGCACAAGGGTCACCTTCCTGTCTGCAAAAGTGTGATGTGCTTTCCACAGCATTTCACTGAGAGAGATGTGAATGTGTTGAATCTAAAGTGACTTTCTGTTGCATCAGTTGACAGCAATGAACGGATACTTTTACTTTATGTTCACAATCAACAACAGCCTTTCCCACACTTGGGGCTGGAGTCATTTATTTATGAAGACCTCAGACAAACCTAGCACCAGCCATCAGTGCTCCCCAGCACGCTTCTCTTTCTGCTGCCTGCCACCTTACTCAGTGCACGCTGCAAGAAGGCAACAGGATCCTCACCCAGCGAGGCCACCAACGTGTGGTTCTCCCTCATCACATCCCAGTAGAGGTCCTGCTGCCAGGCCACCAGCTCCACCAACTCCGGGGAGAAGTTGACAGCGACATCCTCAAGTGTCACCGGCACCTGCAAAACAATCGGTGCCTGCATCAGACATGTCAGCTATGGCAGCTGTCAGACCAAGTACTCACGCGCCTGCCTGTTCCCTGAAAAAGGCCATCATGGTCTGATAGAAATGGAGTAACCAGAAAGCATGCAGGGGCAATATGGATTTGTACTTGAACTTCCCAAGGGCAGGGGGCCACAGGCTCTGCCTGCCACATGTGCCTGCAGCAGACAATATAGAACAGCATGTCCCTGGCAACTCAGCTCTCTGAGAAAGTGAACATAAAGATGCTCGGGGAGGGAGGCAAGGGACAGGATAAACACGGTGCTGCTGGCAGCCTTCGCAAGCATTCACAAAGTGCGAACCAAGTATGAAGAAACTTTGCCACGTGTCAGTGACATGAAATATGGAGAAACAGGCCAGGACAATGTTAGCTTCTGAACGCCCCAGGAAACAACGAAACTATCATGGTGGTTCTCAATCTTTTCAGACTCGAGGCACCCCTCTTGGAAAATGACAACTTATTTTCACTCATTTTCTGACTCCAGAAAAATCCTGCAGCAATTCTTCTGTTGCAAAGAACTTGGACAGCCCACAGCTAGACAGAAAGTTTCTGACACTCTGGATTCCCATTTGAAATTTCTAGGTTTACCTTGCGAATTGTCTGCATGCTTAACAAAGCAGACTTTGTGTGCCACCCTGAGGCACCCTTGAAAGGCTCTCAAGGCACCCCAGGGTGCTCCAGCACCCTGGCCGAGAATCACTGCTGTACTGTAACAAGCTCCCAGAGAAACAGTAGGTCACCTCCCAGCCACATCCTACCTGGGCAGCACCCCCCACAGCCATTACCCACCAGAGACTGGTCAAGATAAGATGATCTGCAGCAGAGGATGAGAGGAGGATACTGTTTCCCTTCCTCTTGCACTGCAGATGGAGGTTCAGCTACAGATCCCTGCATCAACTGCGACAAAAGTTAGTAAGTGGGGAAGGAAACTGTGACAGGAGAAAAGCTGGAGGCGATTGCTCAGGGAGAGAGAATTTATTGATGGCTTCCTCCCTCCTTCCTCCAGGTGGGGAAGAGGAAGATGCCAAGCCAGCCCAGGGACTGCCCCACACTCAGAGTGTCCCTGGTATTGTGAGGGGGTGTCGGTTGCAGCTGTGTTGGTCTAAGGACTTTCCCTCTGCCTGAAGAAGGGTGTTTGTACCCAAAAGCTTGCAAAGAACAATTTTTCTAACCATTTAGTTGATCTAATAAAAGATACAACATTTACCCAAAAGACCTTGTCTGCCTGGTATTGTGAAGCTTTCCGGCGGCCTGCACAGATACGTCGCTCCTGGGACTTGTAGTCCATGCAAGAGAGAGGACACTCCTGCATGCAAGCACTGCTTAGCCTGCGTCAGAGAAAACGGCTGGACGAGGGACAAGGAAGGACTACACTTCCCAGCGGCCCACAGGGCAGTACAAAAACAAATCTCTTCCTCTGCCAGATAACCATTAGGGAAAGCAGAGTCTCTATCCCAGGCAGAGCCCTGAGTAGCAACGCTGCCACTCTGTAAATTCAGGTCTGATTTTCCTTCCTACCACAGCTTGTTTTAACCACTGGACATCTCTCATGACAGAGAGTGCCCATTTTAGGCTGCAAACACAATTGCTGCCATTCCTCTGGGGTGAAAGCAAGAAACTATAACCAAGCTCTGCATTTCCTGTCCTCCATGTCCATGTCTTCTGCCCAGGAGGGAAACATCCCAACCAGACTTGTGCCTCAAGGACAGTACCCAGGAGGAACTCCTAAAGCGTTATGACATTTTGCAGAAGGACAGATTACAATATAAGATAAGGAAACAGGCTGTAACTTCAGAGCCCTCAAAAGCTGCTTTATATTCCCTTTGTTCCTTCTAGCTCATTCTAGCACTTGCATGGGGGGGGCAGATAAAGGAATGGATGTGCCCCCAAATTCCTGTGAATATTAATTTAAAAGGTTCTGGACAGAAGCCCGTGCAAAGTACCATCGTGCCTGGAAACACCTGGAAGGATGTCCACACTCATCCCTTCTCCACTTGCAGAGGATAAACCCGGCCACGAACGCAGTAAGAGGCTCTTCTCCATGGTCCACTGGTGCCAGCCAACACTGCTGTTGGAGAGCTGCTGAGGTTACCAGCCATAACCACCTTCTGCCCTTAGCTGGTAAGAAAGGAGGCAGCCTCAGAGACTCATTCAAAGTGGTAGCTCCCAACTCTCCTGGCAAGCGAGTTGCGAACAGGATTAAGGAGCTCATCCTGCTCTCACAGGGACCAGAATTACAGGAGCTACCGTGACACTGATGGAGTTAGACCACAGTGAGGCCACAGGGCTGATCCTAGCTGTAGCAGTTCTGGTTATGCCGAGCTACAGTTAAACTAAAGGTACCAAAAAAGAGGTTGAGGAAAACAGGCCTCATGACTGCCAAGTGACCCAGTAAGAAAGGAAAAAATAAAACCATAGTAACGAGCAAGAATGCAGATTCAAAAAGGAGAATAAGAAAACATGAGCTGAAAAAAACCCTCAAAGAAAAACATAAGAAATAATAACTCACTAATGAGGCAGAGATAACAAGAACTTAAGTGTAGGTGTGTGAACTTTGCAAGAGAAACAAGTAGAGATGGATACGTCAATAGTGAGAGACAGAATAATCAGCATGATGCAAGGAACACTCAAATATAAACACAGGGGCTGCAAGACCACCAGGAACATTAATCACATACTGCTCTGCTACCTAAAGCTCTAGGAAGTTGGGCTAACCATTAATGAGACCAAGCTGGTACCATCTGAGGATGATAAACCTTTCTGAGTTTTCACCCCCAAACACTGATTCGAGTTGCTTTTCCGTATTGCCTCTGAAATCTGTAAGGCTGCTTACTGGTCTCAGACTTTGGGAACGCACAGGCCCCACCAGCCTGTATCCCAAAAACGACAGCTCTAAGAGACCACCCGCAAAAGAGCTCCCTATGTCTGGAGCAGCAGCACATACATGTGCTTGGGCCTCTGCACTTGCACCGCCATCCGGAATGGCGCAGTCTCCTCCCTGCAGGAGCTCCAGCACTCAGTCCTGGCCTAGCAACAGCCACCAGCACAAATGCTGCAGAACCGGAGTTTGCAGAACTGAATGGGTACTGGGGACTCAGACTCTGGGATTAAGGTCAGCAGTGGAAACCTCTGCTGCACAGGGCACAGATTTCCCCTTCCACCACCCCGAGGTCCTAGAATAAGGGGCAGGAGGAGTGAGCCAAGCATCAGGGCAGGCTCCTATAGGGGAAGCACGTCCTAGAGTACTTTGCGAAGAGCAATGAATTAAGTCCCAAAGATCCCCTGTGATTTCAGTCTTTTAACCACCCCAAGTCGCAGGTGGGCTAACTGAGGCTCAGACAGGAAGCAGCACCCGCCTGTCTCTCCCTGTATCAAGGCCCAGGCAAGGTCAGAACACGAGCCAACTCCCAATCCTTGCCCCAGGACACGCCGGACTGTGCCCAGCCACACCGTAGGAAGCCCCATGTACGTGTACACCAACCCCACACTGAGCTGGAGGAAAGGGAAGACGCTCAGGCTACTGAAGGGGTTAAACAGCAGTGCGTGGAGAGAAAGTGGCCACAGGAAAACGGCACACTGGAAACTGAAAATCCCCCAGCTGGCCCCTCATCCTGTTTACAAAGACAACAGGGCAGGGTCCGGTATGCAGCGGGGCCTCGTCCTGGCTGGCAGCCAGGGACGGGGCTGGCTCCCAGAGGGAAAAGGGCAAAGGGGGCTGGGCTTTCTGCTGCCAGGGCAGAGCATGGAAAGGAAACCCCACATCCTGCCCCTGCAATGCCCGCGGGGCGCAGGCGGCCAGGGACCTTATTCACCCCACACATCTGCTCTTTCTCTCCCCCACCCAAACCCACACATCTCTACCTTGTCTGCGTGCTACAGCCCTAGATGCAGCAAGGGCCTGGCAGGCTGTCCAAGTACCCCTGCCATGTGCCGCTCCTTTGCGCATCCTCCATTGACAAAGCCCTCTCATTCTGCTCTGACCACGCTCAACCTTCCTGCGCCTGATCAACGGATGCGGCCGAACCCCAAGGAGAACGAGAGGGAACTTGAACTTACAAGAGGCAGCGGATGCCTCAGGCTGGAACTCAGCCAGCAGACTGGGCTGGGCATCCACGTTGCAAGGGGAACGCTAGCCAAGAGGTGTCACAGAATGATGAAACCGAGGGAAGGGACCTTGGGGGGTCATGTCCAGTCCAACCCCCTGCTCCGAGCAGGACCACCCCAGCCCCAGCTACGTCATATCAATCCGAGCTGACGGCGTTTCAGCGCACCCACCGTGTCGGGCTCACAATCAGGGAAAGCTTCGGGCTCGTTTTACCCCTGCTTCCTGCCGGCAAGCGAAACAAAACCACAGCCACCAGGAAGCGACTGATATGACACTGAACATCGAGGAAAGCCTCCTGCCTGGTGACGACGGCACCTCCCCGTGCTCTCTGTGTGCAGGGGCGACGCGCCTTCCCGTGGGGCGCAGGCGAACGGGCCAGTCTCTGCAACGCAAGGTCTCCCTGAGACCTGCGGTGCTTAAGGGGCTTTGCTCCACCGCACCCCAGGATTTCAAAGCGCTGCCGGTCCCTGGCAGCAGTTTCTGCGCCATCGCTACAGCTTGTGGGAGCTGCTCCCAGGAGGAGGGAGGCCTCAGGCCCCCTGAAGTCAGAGCCGGGCGCAGCCGCTGCCCTGTGCCCACCCCGCAGAGCTGAGCGGATGGTGGCACGCTGTCCTCCTCGCCGCCCCGGGCTGGGGGCGAGCGCAGGGCAGCGCGACGGGGGGGCAGCGTGTGCCAGCACCACGCCGACAGCCATGGAGGGGGGCACGGGGCAGCTGTCCCGACCCCCCCAAGGCTTCCCTGCCAATGGCGGAGCGGCGCCCGGCAGGCACCCCGATACTGGCCACCCCACTGCTCCCCACCCCATCTCTCCCCCCTCCCCACCCCAAAAATCCCCCCACCCACCACTCTGCCCCTCCTCAACACCCCCCCAACACTCCCCTGCCTGCCCCCCACTTACCTCAAGCCCCTCCCCTAATACCTCCCTGCCTGTCCCTCCCCCACCTACCACCCTGTCCCCCCCAACACCCTACATTTTTCCCACCCCGCCCCTCCCCATCGTGCTCTCACCCCACCCCCACAACACACCCCTGCCCGCCCCGCCCCTCCCCACACCCTGCCCCTGCCCACCCCCCCCTCACCGCATCGCCATGGCAACCCGCCGGCTCCCGCACCAGGCCCCTCAGCCCCGCGCTAGGCCCCGCTGACCCGTGACGTCGCGCGGCGGCGTGATGACGTCATGGAACCCCCCACCCCCGAAGCTGCAGGCGGCGCCCCGCAAAGCACGACGGGAGAAGGAAATCCCGCGAGAACAGGCAAGGAGCGGCCGCAAGTCCTCATGGGAGAACTGGTCGTGGGACGGAAGGGCACGTCCGGGAGCAGTGACGTCACGGAGAAGGAGGAGCACGTGGTGCAGGTGAGGGGGCGGTCTAGAGCGGCTCCGCGCGGCACCATGGAGACGTGGCGGAGCGCCCTTCCGCCGGCACCATAGAGATCCCGGGGGCGAGCTAGAGCGCCCTCCCCAGCACTATAGAGACTTGCGAGCGCGTCCTTCCGTTGGCATCATAGAGACCCCAGGGGCGGGCTAGAGCGCCGCGAGACGTACCAGAGCGCGTTCCCTCAATACCATAGAGACGCACACGGGCGGCGTCTCCCCAGGACCATCGAGACGAGGGAGTCGCACCAGAGCGGCCACCTTCTAGCCATACGGAGCAGGGAGACGCGCTAGAGCGGCTACAGGGAGACCAGCGCGGCGCCTCCGAAGTGCACGGCGCTGGGTGTTTGCACCATGGAGACGCCGTCAGCGCCGTTCCACGGGCGGGGCGGCGACGGGCGATGGACACCGACGGTGCGCGACGCGCGGCAGGAAAACGAGACCCCGAGCTGCAGGCCGAGGCGCCGGAAACCGCGTCTGCGTCGCGTCGTGTTGTGTCGGCGCCCGCGTCGTGCTCGCGGGGCCCGTCGTCGAGGAGAGGGCGCGACGGCGGGTTCATCGGGGTTATCGGAGAGCCCTCGAACCGCAGACCGCGAGGCTGGCAGGGGCCTCGGAGGTCACGTCCAGTCCAACGCCTGCTCCGAGCAGGACCAGGCCCAGCTGCATCGCCCCACTGTCTACCTGGGGCTTAAACACCTCCAAGGACCGAGACTGCACCACCGCGCTGGTGGCCTGTTCTAGTGTTTTAGTAAAAAAAAATCTTCCTAATATCCAACCTCAGCTTCCCTTGCTGCAGCTTGAGCCCGTTGCTCCTTGTCCTGTCGTCTCCCGCACCGAGACCGGCCCAGCCCTGTCCTCTGTGCAGCCCCCCGGCAGGGAGGTGGAGGCTGCTCTTCAATCCCCCTCGCTCTTCTCTTCTGCAGACTCAGTCAGCCCAGTTCCCTCAGCCTCTCCTCACCAGTCCTGTGCCGCAGCCCCACAACCAGATTCATTGCTCTCCTCTGGACTCTCTCCAACGTGTCCACATCCTTCCTATAGTGGGGGACCCACATCAGGACACGGGACTCCAGATGTGGCCTCCCCGGTGTTGAGTAGAGGGGAAGGATCACTGCCCTCGATCTGCTGACAGCGCTCCTCCCAGTGCAGCCCCGCACGCTGTTCGTCTTCACAGCAAGGGCACCCTGTCGTGGGCAGGGCTGAGGAGCAGAGGAACAGTCTAGCTGGCTGTGCAGGATTAAGTAGCGCCACGGCCCTGTTGCTCCGCTAATTCTGGGAATCCTCCAGTTCCAAACACATCTGACCCTCCGAGCCTCCGACACCCAGCCGCCTGCCCTGCATGTGCGTTTGTAACGCATCACCTCCCCCTGAGCTGCTGTTGACCTGCGCTCGCAGGCACTGACCTCTGCCCATGAGGTCCCAGCCTGGCAGCTCAGGGGCTTGTTTGCTCGTCTCTCGGGCAGGGAGAGTTGTTGGTTTTCTGATAAAAGCCCAGTGACCAGTTCCTGAAAAACACCATGGAAAAAAACAAACCCATCCAGCCAAGGGGGTGGGAAACCCAGGGCTGGAGGGACATTGGGCTTGGCAGGGTGCAGAGCAGCCTGCAGGGACCAAGCCTGGCATTACACCGGAGAGATCTGCAATGTCTTGGCATTGCTGAGCAGCCCCAGGCGCTGGAGCAGGGAGGAAACCCTGTGGTTTCTGCAGGGAGTGGAGCCAGCAAATGTCTTTGGACCCTGGGCATATCCCCGGGGGCATGAGGGTGGGGGTCCCAGCCCCTACTCAGGGCTTTGAGGTGCATCCATTTATACCTGTTCAAGGTGCCTGGGAGGGGAGGACGACTTGCCATCTGTGGAGGTTGTTGGTGCACCCTGTGTTCTGCCGGCTCTGAAGGGGAGTTGGGAGGGGAGGCAAGGCCTGTGCATGGGTCCGTGGTCATTTGGGGTGGATGGGGCATGCGCTGGGAGCTGGGGGAGCATCCCCTTAAGAGAGGCTGCCAGGATGCGGGCATCACCCTGATCCCTGCACCGTCTGCGGGCTCTTCCGCAGCACAGTGTGACCTCAGTCCCAAATGGACAGGGCCCCAGCATGGGGCCCAAGGAGGCAGTGGCGAGCGGGAGCTAGTTAATAGACGACCAAAATCAACACCGGGCGTTATCAGTGCTGCCCCGGGGCAGGCAGCTCAGTCGGGTTCCCTCGGCGCCGGCAGACATGAAGGGGGTGCTCGCTCTGGTGCTGAGCCTGGCAGTGCTGGCAGCAGCCAGCCGGTCCGTGTTGCAGGAGCAGGCAGTGGAGCTGGCGCTGGCTGATTTCCACAGCCGCGGCCACGTCCATTGGCTCTTCAAGGAAAAGTCGGTGGAAGGGGTGGTCGAAAACGTGAGTGCTGCAGTGCAGTGGGTTCAGGCCATGGGCTTCTCAGGCACTGCTGGGGTGACATCCCGCCTTAGGGGAGAAGGGCCTGGAGCCGGAGCCCGGCCGGAGCTCCCCGAGCACAGGGCAGTGCGGGCAGGCTGGGTCGCGGGGCACTGACTTGCCACGCTGAGCTACACATTCACTGGATGCTTGCCTGGGTGTGTGACAATGCCTGGCTTTCCTCTCCCAGGGCTTAGCCAAGGCCTCTTTCCCTGGAGGGGAAAGCCAAGTGGGGCTGGGGGCTACTGGGACACATGATGGGGCAACTGGTCCCTGCTGGGTACTCAAGCCATTTTGGGGAGGATGGGTGGTATCATCCAGCTTTTGCTGCGGACCAGGCAGGATGAAGCCAAGGGACAACACGGGTCCCTCTGAGCTTGGGGGAAGCCCACCCTCTCCCTCTTGCTGGGAGAGGGCAGGAACATCTCTGAAGCTTCCTTGCTTCTGGTGTAAAAAGAAACTAGAAGTTTTACTCGGATGCCAGGAGCCCAGGGCTGCCCAGGGAACAGGACCTGCAAGGAGAGGCGGAGAGAACTGGGCTTGTTTACTCCCTGCACCTGCCTAGATCCGCCCCTTGTGTTACACAAGCAAACGTGCAGCACTGAGGCACTTAGTTAGTGGGACGGGATTAGCACCAAGTGCCCAGAGACGTTGCAGGAGCTGCTCCTCCGAAGGCCGGGAATGCCCTGTCAGTGCTGGGGTCCAGCTCAGAGCCGCCCCGCTCCTGGTTGACCCCGAGCTCTCTCATAGGTGCAGTCAGCGGGGACCTTCATTCGTATGCACCTCAACCTGGTACCCACGACCTGCAGGAAGCAGCAGGAAAGGAAGCAGCACTGCAGCGTTAGACCCAACGGGGTGAGCAAGCAGGTGGCTAGGCTATGCTCATGCCCACGCCACTGAAGTCGCTGGGAATTTGCCTCAAGGGCAGCAGGATCAGGGCCGTGCTCATTCTCCCTCTCAGTTCTTTCTGCCTCCTTCCCCCCACCCCACCCCTACCCTGTCTCCCTCCTTTAGGGCACGGGGCAGACAAGGATGACCCAGATCCTCCTTGTCAGAGCAGGTGGGAGAGGCTGGGCCCAGGAGAGAGTAGTAATGGGGTGAATGGGGGCATCTGGACTTGGGAGGGGTGAGTGTGCGTGCCTGTGCATGTGTATTGCAGTAGTGTGTGAACGGATGTGTATGCATGTGCAAGCCCCAGGAGCGGAGGTGGAGTTGTACATAGGAGCAGCACGTGGGTGTGTGCACACAGTGCCTGAGGGAGGTGGGTGTGCATGCATGGCTGTGCCTGTTGGACCCATGTGAGTGTGCTGATGTATATGCATGTGCAGTGCCTGGGGGGATGTATGTGCACATGCCCATGGAGCTGTGTGTTGATGCATGTGCAATGCCTGGGGGAGGTGTGAGTGCATATGTAGCTGTGCCTGTTGGAGCTGTGTAAATGTGGCAACACAGGAGCGTGCAGTGCCCAGTGGGGGGTGTGAGTCCACCCCCGTGGAACCACGTGGGTGCTAGGCAGGGTTTTTGCTGTTCTGGGCTGGGCTTCTTCCATGACCTCTGCTACAGGCTCCCACCATGACCTTGGCCTTGTCGCTTACCTCCTGGGTCCCCATGCCCAGCAGTGGCTGGGCTACCAGCCTTATCCCACCCCACCCTGCCCTGCCCCGCGCTGCTGGGCCCCATCCATGCCTGTGGGAGATGAGGGAGCAGCCAGGGGTGTTGCAGCCTCGCTGCCCTGCCCCAGAGCCGCCGTCTGCCCTGCCTCGGTGGTCACGGCCTCCCCGGTCTGTCTCCACAGAAGAAGCGCAACTGCCTGTTCTGCGTCAAGTTTGACAACACCAGCCCCTCGGAGGTGCTGGACAAGTACATGCACTGCAGCATGGAGCTGCTGACCAAGGTAAGTGCCACCCTCTGCCCTCCACCCAGCTGCTGTCCCAAGCTTGGAGGGACTGGGTCTGGGGGGCCGGCAAAGCTTGGAGCCAGCCCCAGTGCCCCTACGTGTGTGGTGCCACACCTGGAGGATCACACACACACACGTGCACAAACACATGCCTGTCCCTGGCAGATACAACACCCCTCCCATGCACATCTCGAGCTATACATGCATGGGGGCACATGCACGTTTGGCTGCACCCATGCAGCACAAGCCCTGGCACCCCCATGCTCTCAGAGCTGCTGCCCTCACGGTAATGCTGGCTCTGCCTTGCAGGTGCTGTCGCCGAGGGACGAGCGGGAGTGCCAGGGGGTGGAACAGGCTGGTGAGGGGGTCTACCTCCCTGGCAAGTTTGCCTTCCTCCACAGCCAGCTGGACTAGCGCGGTGAGCACAGAGACGGGGCAGTGAAGGGCGGGCAGCTGGGTCCTATGATGCTTGGGGCACATAGCTGCCTCCTGGCCCATCTTCCAGAAGCTGGACGGCTGCAAGGGACTCCTTCCTCCTTAGAGATGAGAGCCTTTGACCCATACCCCCCAGCCCAGCACTGAGCCCCCAGGGCAGGCTGCAGACCAGCCCAGCAGATGCTGGAGGGAACTCCCCTGCCCCTGCCCCTGCCCCAGGGGTGCTGGCAGCAGCTCAGAGGCTGGCTCCCAGGTCCAGGCTCTCACTGAGAAAGGAGAAGTGCGTCACGGCTCTGGCAGCAACTAACTCCCTGGTGTGTCTCCTCTCTCCCCAACCAGCTGGGACAGCGCCCATGGGGCCAGGGACCCCCTGGCCCCCGCCAGCCAAGGAAGGAGACTGCCGTCCAGCAGAGACCAGGAGACTACCCCAGACCTCCCCCTGCGACGTGGGCAGCAAAGGAGCATCTCAGCCCGCTGCTTTCCCCACTGGTCAGCGTGTCCCCAATAAAGCCACAGCCACAGGCCTGCCTCAGGGCCTGTGGAGCTGGACGGTCCTCTGCTGCCTGGTGCATCTCTCACGTGCCCAGGGCTGGGATCACAGCACTTTCTGTCCTCCAGCACAGACCCCCTCACTCCAGCCTGCTTCCTCCCTGGGCTGGAGGGGATCAGTGTCCCTTGGCAGGACCAGACTGGCTTTAGCCCCTTCCCACCCTCTCCCCGTGCTGACCCAGGCACCCTGGAGCAGGGCAGGGCCCATGATGAGCTGCTTGGCATCATGGCAGCCCTGCCAGCATGCCCAGCTCTGCACAGAGAGGCAGGGAGCAGACTCGGAGAGGACACGGTGGGGGTTTATTTCACAGCAGACAGCCGGAGGGGGACCTCACTTAGCTCCCATGCCCCCTCCTGCCACATTGCCCCAGCTGCTCGGTGAGCCTCTCACCCAGAGCCGGGTAGGAGCAACCACCACGGCTGTGCCTGGAGCAGGCATGGCTGCAGAAGCCCCGTGGTAGCAGGCTGGGGGTCACCAAGGCAGCCTCTCTCCCCTCGCCTCGCTCAGCCACTGCTGTCCCAGGCAGCTCTCACGCCCGGCTCGCAGGCTGCACCCGGCCTGGAAGGGACGATGCCCGGCCCTACCGGATGCCTGACAACCCCACAGCAAGAAACTGAGGCCGGGGGGAAGCTGGGGGTCAGCAGCTTCTCTGGAGCCTGGTGGGGGCCACCTGGGAGAGGGGGAGTCTCCCATCCACTGTGATGTGGGGCAGCAGACTTGGCTCCACCGCCCCCACCCCTGGGGAGCTGCAGGGCTCCGGGTGGCACGCGCTGTAAAGCAGGGTCCGGGCTGCGCTAGGGTTATCCCAGCAGCCAGAGAGCGAAAGCCACCCTTTGCAAACTTGAGCCAGCTGCCAGACAGGCCCGCAGCTCGGAGGGGGCCCCCCCGGGACACGGGACCGCAGCCGAAGCCAAGCGGGCAGGGCGCTCGAGACACAGACCCGCGGCGCAGAGGGCAAGGAAGAGCCTGCGGCGCGACGCCGGGGCCGGCTCAAAACACGAAGGAGCTGGGGTCGGGGCGGAGGCTGAGGGCCCGCTCCGCCTGGGCGACGGCGTCGTCGGCCTTCTTGCCCAGCTCCCGGCACTCCCGCAGCACTTCGTGGAACTGCTTGTAGGCCTCCTCGACGATGGAGCCGCGGCGCGGCGGGCGCGCCGCCCAGTAGCCCTCCGGCACCCAGGGCGGGGCCGTGCCGGGGGGCTCGGCCCCGCCACCGCCCCCGGCGCAGCGCGTCAGCGAGTCGTCCAGGTCCTCGCAGAGCCGGTAGAACTCGCTGCCGCGGCCGGAGACCCGCTCGCCGTCGATGACCTTGAGCCCCGGGAACATCTCGCCCAGGGCGCGGCGGTAGGCCGGCGAGGCGCACACGGGGTTGCTGAGCCGGCCCGCGGGGTCCCGCAGCCGCAGGCTCTCCAGCTGGCGCAGCGCCCCCAGGCACCGCAGCTGCTGCAGGCTGCTCACCCGGTTGCCGGCCAGGTTGAGGGTCTGCAGGCTCTCGCAGGCGCCCAGCGGCTCCAGGCTGCAGAGGCAGTTGCCCGCGAGGTTGAGCACGGCCAGGGCCCGCAGGGAAGCCAGCGGGCCCAGGTGGGAGATGGCGTTGCCCGACAGGTCCAGCCACTCCAGGTTGGCGCAGGCGCCCAGGCAGCCCAGGTCCGTGATGCCCAAGCCCCGCAGCTTGAGGAGCAGGATGGACTCCAGGTCGAACTCGCCCGTCTGGGCCTTCAGCAGCTGGGCGGTGACCCTCACCGCCTCGCCCTCCTCCCCGCTCTCCATCGCCCGGCACGGGGGCCTCTGCCCCGGCTCCGCCTCGCCCCGCGGGCCCGGCTCGGCTCCTGGACGCAAGGGGAGGAGACAGGATCAGGACCCTGCAAAGCCTGCCCCCCCCCCGCTGGGCACATGGGGAAAAAGGGGGCTTAAGGAAGCGACGGGGCACCCCAGGGCCTCCCAGGGCAGGGGCAGGCTGCCTGCTGCCCCCCCCCCCCCCCCCCGCACCGCGCAGCTGGCTCCAGGCTGGCCCTCCGGGGGTCCTGCACGCAACCCCCCCCGTGACCGTGAACCCACGTGCAGGGCCGTGCACACGTCTGAGCACCCGTGTGCTCACCCCCCCGCCCCTGGCAGCCCGGGACCGGCAGGCACATGGCCGTGATGTGCGTGCCCGTGTGCCCCCTGCACACCCATACCTCCCCCGCACGCCCACGTGCATCCCACGCGTGCCCCCCTGCACACACGTGCACACCCCCTGTTTGCAGAGCGGCCAAGTAACCGGGAGCTGACGAGCAGGAGCCCCCGGCCCGCACCCTCCCGCCGCAGCCCGCGGATCCCTCCGCCGCCCCGCACCCGCCGGCGTTGCTATGGTGACCCGCGGCTGCCAGGATTTAAAGGGCCAGCGCGCAGTCATGGGTGGGGGAGGGGGCACGCGGGGCTTGCACGCGGACTGGGCGTGTGCTGCACGTGCAAGCACGGTGCCAGCTCACACCTGCCGCCCCCGGGTGTTTTCCCGTCCAGATGGGGCTGGGGGATAATTCCCACCGCGGCTCCGTGGGGCAGGGGGCTTGATCTTCCCCCAGGGGGGCTGGGGGTCTCGCGCCTGAAGCTGCACGGGGGCAGGAGGGCATTCCCCCGCTCAGACTGGTCGCACTGGGGGGCTGCTTTCCTCTGCAGCGGGGCACGGCCATGACCCCCCCTTGGCAGCAGCAGGATCTTGGGCCGCGGCCCCCCGCTTTCCCCGGGCCGGGGGCGATGCCCGGGGTGGCGGTCATTTTGCTCCGAGTTTGGATGCTGGTTTGCAGGGCTGATCCTGCCCCGGGGGCCAGGCCTGAGCTGGATGCAACCCCTGCAGCTCCCTGCCAGCCCCTGGCTCTGGGATTTTAAGCGCGCTTAAAATTTTGCAGTGCACCGGTTTAAATTTCCAATACTCTAGTCCTCCAAGTCACCCTGCCCGCCTCCGTCCTCCTGTGTCTGGTTGGCGCTTCCCAAGTCCATGTCTTCAGCGCGTTTCTTGACACCTTCCTCCAAATAATGAAGGCTCAAACCCGACCTTGGAGGCTGATCTGACCGATAGAGTCAAACCCTGAGAGAGACAGCCCTTTACACATGCAGCTTGTCCCTGCAATGAATGAATTGGCCCCCACTGGGTTCCCACATTTTATCTCCTTTGCTTTGCAAGCACTTAAGGAGGGACGATGGTTTGTATGTCCTGTCATCTCCCACACTGAGACCAGCCCGGCTCCATCCTCTGTGCAGCCCCCGGCAGGGAGGTGGTGGCTGCTGTTCAGTCCCCCTCAGTCTTCTCTTCTGCAGACTCAATCAGCCCATTTCCCTCCGCCGCTCCTCACCAGTTCTGTGCCCAGCCCCACAGCCATTTTTGTTCCCCTCCGCTGGACTCTGTCCAATGTGCCCACATCCTTTCTGCAGTGGGGGTCCCACAGCTGGACACAGGACTCCAGATGTGGCCTCCCCAGTGCTGAACAGAGGGGGAAAATCACTGCCCTGGATCTGCCGGCAGCGCTCCTGCCGATGCAGCCCGGGATGCCGTTCGCTTTCTCGGCACCGCAGGCTGCGGCTTGCTGAAGTCCAGGCAGAGTAGATCTACGGCACCACTTCTGCCTGAGGAAGAACTGTCTTCCATTCCTAGGGAGGACATCAGGTTAGTCTGGCAACCCCACATCATGTTTTAACCTTTCCTCCCGATCTCTCATAATTCTGTACTGTACAGTCATGCCCCAAAGCCTTCTCTGCCGATGAAGACAAATTAACAGGCCTGGAGTTCACAGAATCAGAGAAGCTGGCTAGAAAGCAGCTCCCATCTAGTCCAACCCCCTGCCGGAGGCAGGACCAGCCCTGTCCAAACCCTCCATGCAAATTCTTTTCTAACCTATAACTAAAACTATCACGCAGTCACAAAGCACAAAACCCAAACCACAGGTGAAGCAGGGACAAACCATGCTCGATGTCCTGCTGCTGCAAAGATTGCTAATAGATGCTGCAGGGACCCCAGGCCCAGGCCGTTCCCCTGCTGCAGACGAAGGCAAACCTGCCCAGTCCGCACCAGTCTGAGGAGGGGGAAACCCCTTCCTGCCCCAGTGCCGCGTTGGGCTGAGCCTGAGCACAGGGGCAAGACCCGCCACCCAGGACCCTGCGGGGTCGGTGCAGCAGGAGCATTGGCACAGACTGGCCCCATCCCAGCCTGGGCTGCAGCAACACCAGCACCAGCACCTCTTGGGGGGAGGGGGCTTCAAAGCCCCCTCACAAGTAGTAACAGGAAGCTGCAGCAAGGGAAGTTGAGGTTAGATATTAGGAAAAGAAATCTCTCATGTGGAAGGTAGTAAAGTACTGGAACAGGCTCCCCAGAGAGGTGGTGAAATCTCCATCCTTGGAGGTGTTTAAGACCCAGGTACACCTTGGCAGGGATGATGTAGTTGGGGCTGTCCTGCTTGGAGCAAGGGGTTGGACTAGATGCGACCTCCTGGGGTCCCTTCCCACCTTTATTTTCTATGAGTCTCTGGCTTCACGGCTCATTAGAATCTGATGTACTAAAAAATAGTGGATACACTAAAAAAACTGCAACGAAAAGCTTGGGTCTGTTGGCTGGATTACAGGTGTATTGGTAGACTGACTACTGAGCTGGCGAGCGTCATAGCCCAGCCCCTGGCACGGGTCTCCGAGAGCTCCTGGCGCTCTGGTGTAGTGCCCAGAGACTGGAAGAAGGCCAATGTGGTGCCGATCTTCAAGAAAGGGAAGAGAGTGGATCCGGCTAACTACAGGCCCATTAGCCTGACTTCTATCCTGGGGAAGATCCTAGAAAAGTTTATTAAGGAGGCCATCCTTGAGGGACTGGCCCAGGTTAACATCCTAAGGGACAGCCAGCACGGGTTTGTTGCGGGTAGGTCTTGTTTGACCAATCTCATTTCCTTGTATGACCAGGTGACCTATCACCTGGACAAGGGAGAAGAGATTGATGTCATATATCTCGACTTTAAAAAAGCTTTTGATCTGGTATCCCATGACCACCTCTTGGCCAAACTGCCCAGTTGTGGCTTTGGCTCCACCACGATCCGCTGGCTGGGAAATTGGCTTCGTGGTCGGACCCAGAGGGTTGTGATTGATGGCAGTCACTCATCATGGTGCCCTGTGACCAGTGGGGTCCCTCAAGGCTCTGTCCTAGGACCGATACTGTTCAACATCTTCATTAACGATGTGGACATTGGAGTCAGGAGCGGACTGGCCAAGTTCACCGATGACACCAAACTTTGGGGCAAAGCATCCACGCCAGAAGATAGGCGGGTGATCCAGGCTGACCTGGACAAGCTCAGCAAATGGGCAGACGAGAACCTCATGGTGTTTAACACCGAAAAATGCAAGGTTCTCCACCTTGGGAGGAAAAACCTGCAGCACCCTTATAGGCTCAGCAGTGCTACGTTGGTTAGCACTACAGAAGAAAAAGACTTGGGGGTCATCATTGACCACAAGATGAACATGAGCCTGCAATGCCATGCTGCGGCTAGTAAAGCGACCAAAACGCTGGCGTGCATCCATAGATGCTTCTCGAGCAAATCCCGGGACGTCATTCTCCCCTTGTACTCGGCCTTGGTGAGGCCGCAGCTGGAGTCCTGCGTCCAGTTTTGGGCTCCACAATTCAAAAAGGATGTGGAGAAGCTTGAGAGAGTCCAGAGGAGAGCCACGCGCATGATCAGAGGTCAGGAAAACAGACCGTATGCTGACAGGCTGAGAGCCATGGGACTCTTTAGCCTGGAGGAGCGCAGGCTCAGGGGTGATCTGATGGCCACCTATAAGTTTATCAGGGGTGACCACCAGGATCTGGGGGAACGTCTGTTCACCAGAGCGCCCCAAAGGGATGACGAGGTCAAACGGTCACAAACTCCTGCGAGACCACTTCAGGCTGGACATAAGGAAGAATTTCTTTCCTGTCCGAGCCCCCAAGGTCTGGAACAGTCTGCCAGCGGAGGTGGTTCAAGCGCCTACATTGAGCACCTTCAAGAGTAAATTGGATGCTTATCTTGCTGGGATCCTATGACCCCAGCCGACTTCCTGCCCTTTGGGCAGGGGGCTGGACTTGATGATCTCCCGAGGTCCCTTCCAGCCCTGATGTCTATGAAATCTATGAAATCTATGATAAAAGAAGCCAGAGACTGGTCTGCCGCCTGACTTTATTAACTTACGAAGCACAAGAATCAACCCTTATCCCAACGTCTGTCTAGCTATGCACAACATTTTTTTAATTAAAATCTATCTGTCTATCTATATTGAGGTAAATATATACACATCCTCTATCATAGACTTCTATTGCACCTTTTCTTTTCCAAACTCACAGCCGTACAATACAGATTCTGGCTTCCTGTCACCTGGGGAGACTTGGGGGGGGGGGACAAGGAGGATGAAACCCAGGTGGGCAGCAGGTCTTCTTGGCTTTGCTGAGCTCTACAATGTTTTTTTCCTCCCCAGTTCACACCTGTTATTTCTATGGGGGTTTTCTGCAACTTTGGGAACTGTATTGAACACAGTTCTATAGCCCTGGAAGGCATCAGTCAGCAGTAAGATGTTTCCTTGTGAAAATTACTTTTTTTAGGACCAAGGATTTTGTATCTCCTTCTTTTACCATTTGGGAATCTTACATGCCACTGTCTTTTCACTTTTCACCTTGCTTTATGGTCTTCCCTGACAAGGCCGCTGTAATTTCAACACTTTCCAAACCTTCCCTTCATTTGTCTCAGGCAAAGCTTCTCACTGTTTTCTACGTAAATATGCAAATAGTTTCAGCTGCCCCACCCTAAAACTCCATATTTCAGCAAACTTACTATTGGTCAAAAAAAAAAATTGCCCAGCAGCAGTTCACAGAATCACAGAAAATGAGGCTGGAAGGGACCTCGGGAGGTCACATCTAGTCCGACCCCCTGCTCAGAGCAGGACCAGCCCCAACTACATCATCCCAGCCAAGGCTTTGTCTAGCTGGGTCTTATAGTTTCATAATTGTTGGGAGCTGGAAGGGACCTTACAGATCACTGGGTCCAGCCCCCCGCATTTGGGTAGGAAAGACCCCTGGGATCAGATGACCCCAGCAAGATGGGCATCAAGACACTTTTTGGAGATGCTTAAAAACTGCCAAGGATGGAAAGACCACCACCACCCTAGGTAACCTGTTTCAGTGTTTCACCACCCTTCTCATGATTTTTTTTCCCTAATATCCAACCTAAGCTTCACTTGCTGTAACCTGAGACCATTGCTCCTTGTTCTGTTGCATCCTTAGATAAAGATAGTAAAATAATAATTCAATCTTTCTTGAAAAGGCATCCAATTATCTTCAATAATTCATCTTTCTTGAAAAGGCATCCAAAGTATTAAAAAGAAATAAAAAGAAGGGGAAAAAAGGAGAACAGTGCAAGGCTAATGGCTAAAGCAGTGTTTTTAAAAGAAAGCTGGTAAGGGTAAAATATTAGCAGCATTTTTGGAAGGGCACATAACACGCATAGCTGGTAATTATAGTTGCTAGCTAGCAATTTAAACAGAACTGAATGGTCCTTGCTTAAGGAATTCCAGGCTCTTAAGAATAGCTGTTTTTTTTCCTCCTGAAATCTTGAGGCCAGCTGTGTCAGTGGTGTTGCTGCTAGTCATTAAAGTGCAGAGAACAGGTGTTAACTATTATCTGAAAGGCAGGTAGCAAGGAACAGAGAGAGGGAAAGCTCCGCTCCCTCCTCCCCACACAACCCCCTTTCTTTACACAAAGATCAAAGAGGATTTTCTGGTTCACAGTATTAGGGGAAAGTGCAGGGCTGCCTTTGTGCCAGAGCGAAGGTGTGTGTGGATTTTAGGTAGTAGGAATGCTTTGCCATTTCTGTATCCCCGCCAGCTTTGTTATATTTCACCATTTTAGAACATTTTGGGCACTTGCAAGCCCCAGTGCAATCAGTATAATTTCCTGCTAGTGAAAACACCCATGCACAAGGAACACTTTGCAGATCTCACACCTATGTGCACTACTGTATGTGTTCAAGTGCGGGTTGATCGTGGTTATTTCAGAAAAAGCTAAACTGAAAATCCAGGTGTGCTGCTACACACACAGGCAAACGTATGTGCGCACCATCCTGGACTGCACAGTCTGCCAGTATCCACCCTGCTATTGCAATTAATTTATACAAAGGACACTTACAGACTACCTTAAAAGGAACTCGAATAATGCAAAGCAGATTAATACACCCGTGTAGGAAACAAAATGCTGGCAAAAGCTGAGCCCATTTTTTTACTTTTGCCCCTCTGCCAATGATGCCTGCCTGATAGATTAAGCCTGCTATACTTTCAGAATTTAAGATACCAACCCCAACATGTAAGTTTGTAAAAATAAATAGATTATTCAACTTACATATAACAAATCAAACAATGTTAGAACATAAAGGAAGTCAACATTTCGGGATTTAGGAAGGCACTCCTCACAAACAGAATAGGCATCTTAATTTCAGCCAATCTAAAAGATTGCACTGGTAACTTCTTGAACACGTTTAGCAAAATACTGAGAAATGACACGAAATGCGCACACGGAATGAATGCCCTTTTAAAAATTAACTTAAAAAACAGACCAAGGATAACAGGCTCACTCTGGATTTTAAGGAAAACTTTAACAGCTGTCTGCAATCTGCATTTAGTGAGAAACTGCTCTCCATTGTTTGCTTGTTGTTATGCTTTCGCTTGGATAAGAAGAGCTTGTCATGTAGATGCTCTGCACAAGCTCAGAGGGCATATGTTTCCCCTTTGATTTTCCTGTTTCTCTAATGACTTTTTCCTGGGTGTCTGGCAGAGTAAGCGAGCAAATAATGTTTGCATGGGTGTCGGGGCAGCAGCAAGCATACCAGATCAACTCTGTAAGCTCACTCACTTCAAAATGGGCTAAAAATACTCCTGTAACCAGCAAGCTTATCTTCATTTGCTAATGATAGTTTATAGCAGTATCCCAAGGCCTGTATTGCACACTGAAAGAAGAGGAACCACTGAACACAACACCTAAAAGCACGACAGCAGGCAGAAACAAGGGGCCCTGTGCTGCAGCTATCCCCTGGAAAACCTTTTAAATCCAGCTAATTTGACGGACCAAAGAGCCCCGTGATATAAATCAGAAGGTATCAGCCTCATTTTTGGCACTGGTTTATATAGTTCCCCCCAAAATAATAGAGATTTTTTCATTTTGGCATTGTATCAAAATGGCTTCAAAGAATTTACATTTTATAAAGCTTTAAACTGTATTGAGCCTGTTATATGAAGACTGTAACTCCTAGCGGCCCAATCCCACCTCTCAGAAGTATGTTGGCTTTTATGCAAAAGTGAAGAAGTTGAAAGAAATAAAAACTGACGATATTGTGTTTTTTAAAAGTCCCCAATTGTTAAAAAAATACTGCAATGCCCCTTGTCAAAAATGCTGCAATGCTTGTTAAAAAAATACTGCAATGCCCCCTGTCTTAACTTCATCTTTTTACTGTTAGCAGGAGGCTGCTAAGGTTGCCCATGCCGAAGCTAAATAATAAGAGTTATCCTCTTGAATCAGACCATGTAATGCATGTCCATCCAGTCATCCTGAGCGTCTCCCTCCCTTCTACTTCCTTCCATCACATGAGAGTCACTTGGCCTTAAAAGGCAGCGTTAAAACCAAGGTGTTGGGACAAGAGGCCTGGCCTAAGGGAAGCTCTGACAATATTCTGCAACCCTTTTTTAAAATTCTTTGTTAGTGAAACTATTCAGCAACCCTTCCCTTTCTGTCGTATTGCTGTACCACTCGCAGATGCTAGGACTTGTAAGACAGACGTGAACAAAATTGGCGAGGGCACTGGGAGCTTGGCCATCCACGCCAGGGCTGGCAGGCTATCCCTGGCTGGAACAACAAACAGAGGAACAAAAATGCTCCCTCCTTCATAGATGTTATGCACCTTCCCTCCAGAGTCCGCGCGGTGCCCAGGGCTTGCCCCTGCGACCCCTTGGGCCTGCCCAGGAGACCTTTCCCCTTGTTTGGTCCCTGCTGCCTGGTGGGGACGTGCTGGTCCTCTCAGCCCCAGCCCAGAACAGAGGTCTGAGGAGGTTTTGCTTCATGTTGAGGGCTGGGTTTGGCTACCACTGACACAAGTAGCAGAGCCCCAGAGGGGCCAGGCTCACTCGGTCCTTGCCCAGCCTCTAAGGCATGAGGAACGGGAGCTGCACTGTCCTCTCCAGCAGGCAGCGGGAGAAGTCCTGTCTGCTTCTGCACTAGGCAAGACCCCAGACACCCACGCGGAGAAGCCTCTCAATGCGCCACGCGCTGTAGGGAGGCTCTTGGCATCTCAGTCTGCAGAAGAGGAGACCGAGGGGGATTAAACAGCAGCCTTCACCTCCCTGCAGGGGGGCTGCAAAGAGGATGGGGCTGGGCTGGTCTCAGTGAGGGCAGATGACAGAAGGAGCAATGGACTCAGGCTGCAGCAAGGGAAGTTGAGGTTGGATATTAGGAAAAACTCTCATGAGGAGGAGGATGAAGCACTGGAACAGGTTACCCAGAGGGGTGGTGGACTCTCCATCCTTGGAGGTTTTCGAGACCCGGGTAGATAAAAGCCTTGGCTGGGAAGATGTAGTTGGGGCTGGTCCTGCTTTGAGCAGGGGGTTGGACTAGATGTGATGTCCTGAGCTCCCTTCCCACCCTCTTTTTGTATTATTCTAGTACCATTCCCAGTATCATTCAGCCTCTACACTACCCTAAATCCCTTGAGTTTTGGCTTCATTTTATCTCTAAGCGTCTCTCCCCATTAACACACCCTGAACTTCCTTATATGCTAAACCTGAGCATGGGTCTGTAGAATAGGTTGGATTATTTTCCAATGCTACTGCCTCCTTTCAAACTAAAGGATCTAGCCAGAGGCCTCCTGGACAGAGAATGAGGTTTCAGCATCCTTTCCCTTTGGTTTATAGCAGAAACAGAAATTGTGTATTGCTCAGAGACTTCATTTTGCTCAGACCGTGAAATAAAAGCTGCTCTGGGACGTAGTTTAATTCCTGCCACAAATCCTGGAAGGGGGGGGCGGGATTGCTGCAAGTTGCAGCAATATTTTTGGGATTAGCCACATTGCTCCGCATTTCTGTGGGCTATCAGTTCTTCTGTTTCATGACGGTGTGGACATGCTCGAACCAAGACGGCCGCAGTGAAGTACAAACTACTCACCCATAGTTAATATGCTGTTCTCTGCATCTCAGGACCACAGACATTTTCTTTCCTATCCAGAGAAGTATATCTGGATTGAATTTATGTGGTGCTTAGAAGTGACTGGAAGGAAACAGACTCGGTGCCACTGCCACCATGAAGGCTTTTATACTGGGTGCTGAGAAAAAAAGGATATTTTTGATCTCAGCTCCCCCCACCCTCCTTTGAGTGGGGTCTATCTAGAGACCGTAGCACGAGGATTTGCTATAGCATGGCTGTGTGCAGGGGGAAAGGGCCAAAAGCAGAGTCTGGGCCCATAGCAGGGGGTCAGGCCTCACCCCATAGTGGTGCCTCGCTCACCTGCCACTGGGCTGGACTGGTTTTTGGGTCCAACCAAGCTGGGGAGAGAAATGCATTTGCTGACGGTAGCCGGCGTCTCCAAGGGGGGGATAAATCTGGAGCTAAGGTTTGAAGCCAGACTCCGGTCAGAAATAAACTCAAATCCAAGGAATGTTTCCTCAAATTGAAGCCGTGACCTGCTCTGCTTCGACTCAGCAGGTTAAGTGTGTGGAAGGGCACAAGTCAGGGAGTTTTCCCCACCAAAAACCCTGTGAAGTCCAAGTTTGATGCCCCTTTTGTGAGGCTTATATTTTGCAGCTCTCGCCAGACTGCGTGCTCAGCGGGCAGCGCCTGGCCCGTGGGCTGCAATCTCCCTTTCTTTGTCATGCTTTGCTCTTGCAACGGGGACATCGGCTGAGGGCCAGGCAGGGTCCTGCTGGGTCTGGTGCAACGGCCCCACCAGTTCTCAAGAATCTGCACGGATGCATCCCCGCAGAGCCCTGATCCCGTTTGCCCTCGGCCAGGGAGAAAATGAAGCCCACGCAAAGCCTCCGGCGTCCATATAACATCCTTTATTTCTGTCACAATATGGCTGACACCCCAAACCGGGATCGGGGCCCTGCTGTGCCAATAGCACCAGGGTGGGGCTCTGCCTCAAGAGGCCAAAGCATAATAGAAAATGAAGGTTGGAAAGGACCTCAGGAGGTCAACTCCCTGCTCAAGGAAGGACCGACCTGATGCCTGACCCCATCCCAGCTCCATCACTGGCCTAACTTCCCTAGCCCATCTGCCCCCACGGTGTTCAGACAGCAGAGACTGCGGCCAAGCGAACTCAGGGTCAGCCAGGCTTTCCTGCACCGTCAGGACATCCTGAGTAAGGGGCAAGGAAGAGGGGGAAGCCAGTGCTATTGGCACGAGCTTGCAGGTGGAAAGGGCCCAGCAGCTCCGGATGGCTCTGCTCCTTCTTCGCCGGGGTGCTGCAGAGGTCCTTTGAAGGGTGCTGCACATCTGCACCATTAGGTGTGCAATCCCCTGATTCACAAGACAAACCCAGAGGCTTCACATAAGCATTCAGAGCACCACAACCATCCTGGGCTTGCTGAATTCGTTGCAACATAAAAGATTTTGCATTAAAAATCTGTCATTTTTCCATAGTCAGAAAAAAAAAAAAGGGAAGCTAGTTTTTGCATTGGGGGGAGGGGGGGAGGGCTGCTAGATTAAAAGAAAAATTATGGAGGGGTGCCTGGGGTCTACAAAAAGTGGAGAACCACTATGCCAATCTCTGGTCTGGGAGAGACGAGGCCCCTGCCTCTTTCCCAGCACCTTTGGGGGGACAAAAAGCTTACAGAACAGGAATTTGCTGCAGATATGCAGAACAGATGGGAGAAGGGGGTGAGGAACTGATACGAGGCTACAGAGCAGGGTATGTACAGGGTCGGGGAAGGGGGCCAACAGGGTATCTGACTGATCGGGTGCTGAGCAGATACAGGGGCAGGATTAACAGGTGATTGTCCTTTTCGAATGAAGCCCAAAGGCAACGGGTCCCTGCAGATCGGTGGGTTTCTAGGCAGAATTGTATTTCAGGGCTTCCGGTACCCGGGCGTTAGCAGGAACGAAGGGCATTTGTGAACATGCCCTGTCTAGTCCCGACTTCCCCACCTGTAAAATGGGGCTAATCAGTGGCTGCCAATGCAGCTGATGCAGGGAACGGAGCGGGGCTCTGGAGACCCGACGTGTTCATCTGACATCAGGACTCAAGGCCAGATTCTGCTCTACCCACTGAGCAGCTGACTTGGGCCTATGTACACCCTATGCATTGGGCACCCTGACTTAGGGGTCTATTCCACCCCGTTTGAGCCCTGAAAACCTGCGGGTGCTTTTGTAACGCACCATCCTCTGACCCTTCACAGCAAGAACCCACCCAGCTTTTGCATCTGCTGCTTTGGTGGACTCGAGCGGGCTGGAAGAGGATCACACGCAGGCACCTAACAGTGCAAACAGCATCTGACCTTTAGCGGGGTCCTTCGTCCAGCCCAGAGCAGCGACGACTTCGTTACATGGGGCTCGGCTACTGTCCTGACTGCCCCATCCTGGAGGTCTCTTCAGGCACCCACAAGCCGTATATGAGGGTGGAAACACCCAGGAAACATGGCACTGACAAGGCTACGGGCTTAGAGAGCGACACGGACGTTCAGATGTGGAGAGAGCGCGCTCCTCTCCCATTCAGATCACGACTGTAGGTCCCTTCACGTGCCGCTTTTGGGGTGCAGAACAGTGACTCCCCGACACAGGGTCTGTCCTCCTGTCTGGGGTCCTATAAACCAGCTTGAACACGAGACAGGCTACAGCAGGATTTGCAGGGTCCATGGCTGAGGCATGGACACCCCAGCTAAGAAATACCCCGTTAACCTGATCTACAGCACAATTTGCTACGGCAGTTTGGCTCTAGGGTTGCACCGCTCTCCCCCATCTAGGTATAACCACACTTAGCCAGGGTCCATGGACAGGTTCTTGCTCCATCCCCTGCTTGACCAGCTGCCCTGTAGGTGTTTTAAGGCTTCATTTTGCAGCTGATGATTTTGCGACATCAGCCAGGTTGGGGTTTCAGGTCCTTTGCTGGCTGGAAATTCCTCTCAAGTAATTTCCGTGCATCAGGCGGTGTGGAGTAGATACCGGGCTGTGATATCACGTCTGTGTCTTACCTGCTGGTAGGTCTGAGCTGGCTACGTGTAGCTCTCTGCTCAGGCTCAGTCTGTAGCCAGGGCACTGCGTGTTTCTGGGCAGATCTGTAAGGCAATCACGCGGATCATACGGGAAGAGAGCTGGGACGGAGGGCCCAGGCAGAGCAGCGCATGCAGGAGGAGTGGGTTGAAGAGCCCAGCTGAGGATACAGGCCAACAGGGCTGCAATAAGAGGGAGGTCTGCAGGCCACCATCCCTGTGCCCGGTGTCCAGGGCTGGGCGTCCTGGCGTGGCCGAGGGGCTGTGGGCACGGCTGGCCAGTTCCTCAGAGGCAGGCTGAAGGCTGGGCCAGCGGATCCGGCAGGGCCCCCCAGCCACCACCGCCGCCGTCCCTCGGCAGGGGCCTGGAGTGGGTGCGCTCGTGGCGGAGGAGGTGGGTCTTGCGGCTGAAGCTCTTCCCGCACTGGGTGCAGATGTACGGCCGCAGCCCCGTGTGCACGGCCTGGTGGCGCGCCAGGTTGGTCTTGGAGCTGAAGTGCTTGCCGCACTGGGCGCAGCCATGCGGGCGCATGCCGGTGTGCACGGCCTGGTGCCGCACCAGGTGGGACTTCCGGCTGAAGCCGCGGCCGCACTGCTCGCAGGCGTGCGGGCGCTGCTCGGCGTGGGCCTTGGCGTGGGCCATGAGGTTGGGCCGGGAGCTGAAGCAGCGCCCGCACTGCGAGCACGTGTAGGGGCGCTCGCCCGTGTGCACGCGGCGGTGCCGCACCAGGTGCTGGGGGTGGGCGAAGCCGCGGCCGCAGTCGGGGCAGGTGAAGGGGCGCTCGCCGGTGTGGCTGCGCTGGTGGATGGTGAGGTTGGGCTTGTGGCTGAAGCTCTTCTCGCAGTAGGCGCAGGCGTAGGGCTTGAGCCCCATGTGGCCCCGCAGGTGGGCCGTCAGGTGCCGCTTGTCGCTGAAGCCGCGCCCGCACTCGGCGCACACGAACGGCCGCCCCTCCGCGTGCAGCCGCTGGTGCGACGTCAGGTTCTTCTTCCAGCCGAAGCTCTTCCCGCACTGCTGGCACGTGAAGGGCTTCGGCCCCGCCGAGGGAGCCACCGTCGCTGCCTCCGCGTCCGGCTCCACCTTCGGCAGGCACGGGGCGTCCGGCTCCCCCGGCGCCGCGTGCAGCTGCTGGTGCCGCGCCAGGTGCTGCTTGTGGGTGAAGCGGCGCCCGCAGCAGTCGCAGGGGAAGGGGCGCTCGCCGGTGTGCACGCGCTGGTGCCGCAGCAGGTGGGTCTTCTTGCGGAAGCACCTCCCGCAGTGGTCGCACGGGAAGGGGCGCTCGCCCGTGTGCACGCGCTGGTGCGAGCCCAGGTGGATCTTCTGGCTGAAGCGGCGCCCGCAGCGGTCGCAGGGGTAGGGGCGCTCGCCCGTGTGCACGCGCTGGTGCCGGGTCAGGTGCGCCTTCTTGCCGAAGCCCTTGCCGCACTGGGCGCAGGGGAAGGGGCGCGGGCTGCTGTCCCCGAAGCGCCGCTCGCGGGCCGGGCAGCCGAACGGCGTCTCGCTCGCCAGCTGCCACGGCGGCAGAGCCAAGCCGGGCAGGTCACTGTAGCTGGTGTACTCCTCCGCTTCCGGCTTGCACGCGCTCAGGTAGCTCTGATCCGTCTGCGGGGGCTGGAAGCCGCCCTGCAGCTGCCCCGACAGCAGCGCGTCCGCGCTGGGAGGCGTGGGCCATTCGTCCTCCTCCACCTTCACCTTCCTGACGAGCCAGTCGCCTGCGGGGTCGGGGGGAGAGGCAGACAGAGAGGTGGGATGCGTGAGGAGAGCAGGGAGGAGGACCTGCTACCGTGGTGCTTCTTCACCTTTTTGCACCCCGGCTCTTGTTTTTGGACTAAGGAGAAGTACTGGGACATTGGCGCTCGGTCTCTTCCCCAGGCACTGCCTGGTCCGTCCACAGGCAGGATCCTGATTGGGTGCCCAAGGTGGGCACAACCCCATCTGGCCGTGCGGGGGGAGAGGTGCAGACCAGGTCAGACCGGCCACGCGGGCAGAGGGGGCATGGGAATTTAGCGGGGGGGGGGTGGCAGTATTACAATCCTAGAAACAGAGACAACGAGGGCGGGAAGGGACCTCAGGAGCTCACATCTAGTCGAAACCTCTGCTCAAAGCAAGACCAGCCCCAGCTATATCATCCCAGCCAAGGCTTTTCTAGCTGGGCCTTAAACACCCGCAAGGATGGACAGTCCACCGCCTCTCTGGGGAGCCTGGTCCAGTGCTTCACCACCCTCCTGGTGAGAAAGTTTTTCCTAATATTCAGCCTAAACTTCTCTTGCTGCAGCCTGAGCCCATTGCTCCTTGTCCTGTCGTCTGCCCCCACTGAGACCAGCCCAGCTCCGTCCTCTTTGCAGCCCCCGGCAGGGAGGCGAAGGCTGCTATCAAATCCCCCTCGGTCTTCTCTTCTGCAGACTCAGCCCATTTCTCTCAGCCTCTCCTCACCAGTCCTGTCTCCCAGCCCCCAAATCACTTTCATTGCCCTCCACCAGACTCTCTCCAATGTGCTCACATCCTGTCTGTCGTGGGGGCCCACAACCGGACACCGGACTCCAGATGTGGCCTCCCCAGGGCTGAATGGAGGGGAAGAATCACTGCCCTCGATCCGCCGGCAACGTTAACCACCTTGCTGCCAAATTGCCCAGCCCACAGGCCACGGCTCGGCAGGCTGCATTCAGCTGGACTCGGGCAATTCTTCCACTGCAAAGACGTTCAGAGACCGTGGCAGGGCAGGAGAGCTGTGAGCCCGTGAAGGCCTCTTTGAATCTCTGGGCTGAACTTACAACCCACGTGCAGGTGTTTGCAGACCTCACAGCGCGGCCCCCCGTGGTTCCCCTGAAAGGATATCGCAACCCCCTGGTTGGGCATCGCTGCATTTTCATCACAGACACCAGCCAGAAGCCCCGTGGCTCCGGCCCCTCTGCTAGCAAAGGACAACGATGGGGGGTGCAGCAATGTGGGTACGGGGGCAGGTGGGTCACGCGAGGTCCACAGCCCCAGGCATGGGCTGCATGGGTGGAAAGAAGCAGCCCCTTTTTACCATCTGCAAGGAGGGGCTAGGGCTAAATGCGCCGTGGAGGCTGAGCTTGCATTTCCCCACCAAACCGAGATGTCAGTGGAGATGCAGGAGGGTGGCTCTGGTGCCTCTGCCCACGTTTGGCTGGGGGGGGTCTCACCTGAGCAGCCATTTCCCTCTTCCGGACCCTGCTGTTGCCTGCCGCGCTGCTGCTGCTCTTGCTCCCCCAGTGGAAAAACCTCAGGCTTGGGGACAACGGATCCTGTCCAAAGGAAAAGAGGGACTGAAGCCCAGGCTTTCCCCAGACTCCAGGAAGCATCTCAGCCAGATGGACACCTTCTGCCTGCGTGTCCATCTGTCTATCCCGGTTTTTATCAGTGGTATCGGGGCAGCAAATGCTGTGAACCAGGAGATTTCCAGCTGCCCGCAGCCGCCGCAGAATCGGGCAGCGGGAGAAGGACCCTTTCTGGCACTCAGGACCGAAGCTGTGACGGTGTTTTTGGTCAAAACCAGTACATCCAACTCCCTGCAGATCCCCGAGCCCCCAGGGTCAGGCACCAGGCTGCTGCTTTCTGTGCTACTGTCAACTCTCCAGCGAGTGCATTTGCAGCCTGGGGGGTGGAGGAGGGGTCCTGCCCCCGGGGGAAAAGGATGCATCTGCCTGGCCAAGCGTGGCTGAGGCCAAACCTCCCAGGCAGCCGCTGCTGCTGGGGGGCAGATCCGGTCTGGCAACCGAGCAAGGACCACGCTGCAGTTCATCGCGCCGATGGCAGGCTGGGACCCGACTCCGGGCTCTGCCCAGACCTCCCCGCGCCGCCCTGGACACCGCCCCAGGACACGAGCCCTGCAGTCTCACTGACCTGGGTTGACGCAGCCTGGGGCCTCCTGCTCCTCAGCCCGCCCCTGGGTTTGGACACACGGCTCTTCAGTGTGTTCGATCTGGGGGACCAGCTCTGGCTTGGTGATGGGGGACCCTGCGCAGCACAGAGACTGGCCCTGATGCACATGCACGCTGCCCCGCCGCCTCTGCCCGCACGCGCTGGGTGGGCAACGGCACTACAGGCAGCACCCGGGTCCTCCGAGGTGCTCCCGTGCCGGCCTCCCTCCCTCCAAGGGGACTTTGTGCCTGCCGAGCTAACGCTCCCCCAAGACGGTGCCGTGCTGTGGGCTAGGAGAGACGCTCTCTGCCCGAGACCCAGACCAAAGGCCTGTCTGTTGCAAGGCAGGTCACACCAGGGTGCTAATTTCCTTGCCTGGGCCAGATTCCCACTCAAGTCCCCCCACGCACCCCCCTCCCACCTCCCCGAATTCCAGCCAAAGCAGCAGGGCTTTGTGGTCGCGCAGAAGCTGCCGGGACCCATCCCAGCGCAAGGCGCTGCCTCAGCCCAGACGTGCTGTCACCTGGAACGGGCAGGGTTTGTTCTCCGAGATGGCGGGCCCTCAATTCCCTGGGGGGCTTAGGCGGAGACGGCGCTGGGTGACCGTCCCCAGGGCTCGGGGCACACAGACACGGGCGCCGTCGGCACGGGGGCACGCGCAGGATGGGAGGACAGTGCTTTACCCAGGGCCATCAGGACATCGTAATTCTCCCGCATGGCGAGGCTGTACTGCTCCCGGGAATCTCTGCCACCGCTCGCAGAGGAAACAGGCCGCCACGTCCTCGCGCCTCGCCGGGACCTGCAACAACGAGCATCGCGGTGCTAAGAACGAGCCGGGGCTCAGCCGGAGCAGCGCGGGACCGAGGGCCCCAGGAACATCCCGCGTGGCGATCCGGGATCGTCGCAGCTCCCTGCGCTCCAGTGCTGCGGCACCCCAGCACGAGCTACGCAACAGCTCAGACTCTGAAAGCGAGCTGCACCATCAGCAGCCTGGTGCGAGCGATGCTGGGCTTTAGCTCCGTTTGGTTCAGGGCTCGTTTCTGAGCGTGCTGTAGGATTTCGTGCGTGCCAGCTGGGATGTCACAGCCTACTGGGGTGCCTTGAGATTCTTTCGAGGGTGCCGCGGGGTGCCACACAACATTAGCGCTGTGAGGCGCGCATATTTTTCTGTCGTCAAAAAACTAGTGGGGGCCTGGGGTCTGTCAAGGAGCGTTTTAGTAGGTACAGATGTGATGGGAGTGCTCGGTAGGAAGCAGCCGGGAGGTTTTGGCAGCCAGGCAAGGCACAGCCAAGATCTGGAAAGGGACGGGGACTAGCTGGGGGGGGACGCACACTGGTCGGACGTTTCTGCCAATGCGGCTAACGCTGGCGGGTTTGAAAGTGCCATCTTTAGGTTTCAGAGTCGACACCCCTGAAACAGCCTGACGAACGGGACGACGCACGTCTCCCAGAGCTTATGTTTCTGCACTCAGGTGCAGGGTTTACACCGGGCGTATTTTCAGTGTCCTTCACGGCCGTGAGGGGCAGAAGCATTTAAACCCTGTCAACACCCAGGCTGAGATTTGGGGGCCCAGATCCACAGCAAAGTGCTGCGTCAAAGCAGAGATGGGCCCTCCCCTTCCCCAGGCCGACTGGCTTGGCCAAGGAAACTCTGGGCTGATGCCCACGAGAAACCTCTGGATGCCCCCTTAATCAAAGGTCCCCAGTGAGGGAACAACTCAGTACAAGGCACGAATAACATGAAAACAGGAGAAGTCGCCAGTCCTAACAAGGGAGCTGCAAGAGGACACAGAGCAGAACACCTGCTGCCCCCAAATGAAGCGAGGCAGCTGGTGGACACTGCTCAGGGCTCATCTGGCCAGAGCCAGGAGTCTGCCCGGAAAGTCCCAGGACTTGGTGGAGCACAAAAAAGGTGCAGGAGTGCGTATAAGGTGCAGGGGAGCGCATATTGTGTGTGGAGCACATATACACTGTGGGGTGTGCATAGAAAGTGCAGGGAGTACATATAAAGTGCAGGGAGCACATACAAGCTGTGAGGCGTGCATATAAGCTGTGGGGGTGCGCATATAAAGTGCAGGATGAGCATATAAGTTGTGGGGCACACATATAAGGTGCAGGGGTGTGCATATAAAGTGCAGGGGTGTGAATATAAGCTGTGGGGGTGTGCATATAAAGTGCAGGGGCATGCATGTGGGCTGTGGGGTGCACGTATAAGGTGCAGGGGCGTGCATGTAAGCTGTGGGGCGCACATAAAGCGCAGGGGCGTGCATGTAAGCTGTGGGGCGCACATATAAAGTGCAGGGGTGTGCATATAAGCTGTGGGGCGGTGCATGTAAGCTGTGGGGCGCACATAAAGCGCAGGGGCGTGCATGTAAGCTGTGGGGCGCACATATAAAGTGCAGGGGTGTGCATATAAGCTGTGGGGGGGTGCATGTAAGCTGTGGGGCGCACATATAAAGTGCAGGGGCATGCATGTAAGCTGTGGGGTGCACATATAAAGTGCAGGGGTGTGCATATAAGCTGTGGGGGGGTGCATATAAAGTGCAGGGGCATGCATGTAAGCTGTGGGGCGCACATATAAAGCGCAGGGGTGTGCACATAAGCTGTGGGGGGGTGCATATAAAGTGCAGGGGCATGCATGTAAGCTGTGGGGTGCACATATAAAGCGCAGGGGTGTGCACATAAGCTGTGGGGGGGTGCATATAAAGTGCAGGGGCATGCATGTAAGCTGTGGGGCGCACATATAAGGTGCAGGGGTGTGCATATAAGCTGTGGGGGTGTGCATATAAAGTGCAGGGGCATGCATATAAGCTGTGGGGGTGCACATATAAAGCGCAGGGGTGTGCACATAAGCTGTGGGGGGGTGCATGTAAGCTGTGGGGCGCACATATAAAGCGCAGGGGTGTGCACATAAGCTGTGGGGGGGTGCATGTAAGCTGTGGGGCGCACATATAAGGTGCAGGGGTGTGCATATAAGCTGTGGGGGCGCACATATAAAGCGCAGGGGTGTGCACATAAGCTGTGGGGGGGTACATGTAAGCTGTGGGGCGCACGTATAAAGCGCAGGGGTGTGCACATAAGCTGTGGGGGGGTGCATGTAAGCTGTGGGGCGCACATACAAGGTGCAGGGGTGTGCACATAAGCTGTGGGGGGGTGCATGTAAGCTGTGGGGCGCACGTATAAAGCGCAGGGGTGTGCACATAAGCTGTGGGGGGTGCATGTAAGCTGTGGGGCGCACATACAAGGTGCAGGGGCGCACATGTAAAGCGCAGGGGCGTGCCTGTAAGTCGCGGGGCGCGCACGCGGGGTGCGGGCGGCGCAGGCAGCGCCCCAGCCCGGGGCCCCCGCGCCCCGGGGGCAGCACGCCCGGCCCATCCCCCAAGCCCTGCCCCTTCCCCTCCCCCTGCTCCATGCCTTCCTCTTCCTGCGCGCCGCCCCCGGCCCCCTCCCCGCGCCCCCCCCGCGCGCCCCCCCCGCGCGCGGCCCCGGGGGGCAGGCCCGCGCCCCCGGCCATCCCCGCGGCCTCGGGCCGGGCCGGGCCCTACCTGCGCGGCCGGGCGCGGGCGCGGGCGCGGGCGGCGGACGCCCTCGCTGCGCCGCCGGGCTGGCCCCGCCTGCCCGACACCCGAGCCGGGGGCGGGGAGAGCCCCTGCGGGGTGGGGCCGGTGCTCCGGGCTTCCCCGGCCCCTGCGGCGCGGGGCGTGCGGCGGGGAGACCCGCCCCGCCCGCCCGCGGGGGCGACGCCTCCACCCTCGACAAAGGCCGGGCCGGGCCCGCCGGAGGATGTACTTGCACCCGGGCCCGGCAGCCCCGGGGCGGCCCTGGGAGGGGGCTGCAGCCGGCAGCTCGGAGACCCGCTTGCTCCTGAGGAGCGGTGCCGTGAACGATACTGTCACCCGCGCCGCGCTCCGTCCCCTGCAGCCGGGCGGTACTTTCTGTGCTGAATGGCAGTCGCACGGGCTAGGAAGGGCTTCGCCGGGCGCGTTCCCAGGCTCTCGGGACTCTCCGCTGCAGGTCCTTCCGCACCACCATCGGCTTTCTTCAGCAAAGGGCCCAGGAAATTTGGAGAGCCGTTCCCCAGGGAGACGAGTGACGCGGCGCACGGGCTCGCTGGCGTGGGGCCGCCTCGGGTCAAGCGCTGCGAAGTCGAAACTGAGCTCCGAAGGTTGAGACAGGCGGCCCGTTTATAAGCCTTGCGGCTCGACCCGTTGTAAGCCGGGGCCTGCCCGCAGGCCGCTGGGTGCCGATGCCCGGCGTTGAAAATGGGGCGAAAACCCAGAGCGGAGGCTTCCCGAGCCACATCTTTTCTCCGCTAAGGGCTGCCCGGAGTTGGAAAGGGTGGGGCACGCGGGAGGACTCGGGTCAGGCCGCATCTCCAGGGCAGCGCCGCATTTCGCCAAGGGCACGGAGAAGCTGGAGAGGGCCCGGAGGCAGGCAGTCGCGGCGATGAAGGGCTTGGAAAGCAGCCCATGAGGAGAGGAGCTGGGCAGGTTCAGGTGGCAGGAAAGGCGCCGCGGAGGGGACCTGAGAGCGGTCCTCAAAGAAAGGCAAGCTCCTGGTCTCTCCTGCTGCAGGGAGGAGCACGCGGCCCCGTGGTTCGAAGTTGCAGCAAAGTCCATTTAGATTGCACATCAGGGCCAATTTCTTCAGTGTTGCAGGCAGTGGAAGAGATGCCAAGGACGGGGGACTCTCCATCCCTGGAGGGGTTCGAGGAGAGGCTGGCGGGGGATGATCTCGGTGCAGCGATGCCTGTGCTTTGCTATGGGGATTTCCCAGGCTGCTGGGCTGTGTCGGTTGCCCCCTTCCCCTTCTGCTCCATGAGTCAGGGGCTTTGTAAGGCACTGGGTTGAGGATGGGACCGGGCTGTGCCAACGCTCCTCTGGTACCAGCCCCGCAGGGTCCTGGCTGGAGGGTCCTCGGGCTCAGCCTGACGTTGCACTGGGGCAGGAGGGGATTTCCCCCTGCTCAGACTGGTCCACACTGGGGGGGGGGGTGCTTTCCTCTGCAGCGGGGGCACGGCCTCGCTTGGGGTCTTGGGAGCACTCTGAACCCCCTTAGCACCAGCAGGACGGCGGCGGCCGCGGCCCCCTGCGTTCCCGGGGGCAGGGGCGATACCTGGGGCTGTCGGGGTGACTGTCGTGCGGCTCCAAGGTCGGACGCGGGGTTCGTCTGGGCTGGTTTGTACGGCGTGATCCTGCCTCAGGCCGGGCTTGGACTAGATGGCACCTCTGGAGCTGCCTCGTGGTCTAACCGCGACTTTCGCCTGGTGCTAGGAGCTAACAATTTTCTTCCCTGTCTGCTCCGTGATGAGACCCTCCTCTGCTTCCTGACCCCACTAGACAGTTTCTCAACCATGTTCCTTGATTTCTCACATGCAACACAAAACATCTGGGTGTCCCAACCCCGCTTTACCCCTATCTCCCCGCTGGTGTTGGGCCGTCTCCACTCCCGCCCCAGTCTGAGATCCCCGATCTGAACTTTGGTGAGAACTCGCTGTGGTTTTGCTTGTGTCGCTGCCCCACCTGGCCGCCAGGATGGGTTCGGCGAGGACGAGCGCCGGGTGCTGCACGTAGGATGGAGCAATACCACGCACCAATGCAGGCTGCCATAGGGCAGGGAAGGCCCTGTGGGTCCTAGTGCACCCAGGCTGAATGAGTCAACAGTGTGAAATCACTGCCAAAACGGGCTAGACTTTCTCTGTGTCACAAAGAAATAAAAGGCTTACATTGCAGCAAGGTTTAGAAAGAGCTCTTTAACTCCGAAGGCCGAGCAGACACCGAGAGAGGATGTGGAGGCTCCATCCTGGAGGGTTTTGAAGAGGTTAGATGGATGCTTGGAAAAGGTGATGCTGCCTGGACCGAGGAGTCGGACTCGTGACCTCCCGGGGGCCCTGCCAGCCTGACTTGTCTGTGATTTTTCTGAACAAGCTCTGGGCTGGCTCTGGTAGAGCCAGGAGATGTAGTGAGCTGTGTTAGTCAAGCGGAAGGGGGTTGGAGTTGCATCTCCTCCTTTCACAGCGTCGGATGAATTGATCTTTAGTGCATTATGCACTATGTAGCTCTAATTGAGTTAGTCTAGAAAGTGCCTTTCAGGCAGAGCCTCCAGACCTGCCCCGGTAGTGGGCCCTGGATGTCGGCTACAAACCCGCTCCAGAAAGCAGGCCTTGGCCCCTCTGGGGGAGCAAAGAGCTTGTGTTTATTCCGTCAGGGTTACAGCAGCTAGCTTAAAAGGCCACGGGTGGCCGTTGGTAGCAGCAGGGTTTTACTCTAGTCAGCTCCCTGTGTAACGTGACCCCGTCTGGGCCATGGGCCAGGCTAACGCTGGATGAAAGGCCCTGCCACAGAGGTGCCATCCGGACCATGGTCGGGGACCCTGCCAAAGGCGTCTGTTGCCCCAAAAGCAAGGAGCTGGCGGGGGTGCTGCCCCTGAGATGAGCCTGGGCTGCACGGAGCAGTCGTGCACCAATTGTGAGACTGGCCCCGTTGTCTTGATGCTCGGGTGTAGTCCTGGACCGCTTCCTCCCACCCCCAGTGTGTGCTTGCAAGAGAGAGCACACCAGTGTTGCTGTTTCATAGCAAGATGCCGCGCTCTTCCCACATGCAGTGCACATCGTGCCCTCCTAGCCTTCACCCCCGTCCCAATCTCAGCGCCACAACACGCCTGCCTCCAAAATGCCTGCACCCCTTTTTCCCCTGGGCTCCTTCTGCATCTGCTGAGCTCTCGCCCTGTCCTGGGGCTAGGGGAAGGGGCTGCTCCAGGACAGCCAGGCTCAGGCAGCAGAGCCGGAGGTGACGACCAGGCTCAGGCAGATGCAGCAAGGCCACGAATGGCAGACAGCCCTGGATGCACGGGACCTGGGAACCTGCAGCTGCTCCACAGTTTGCATGCACGTGAGACTGACTTGGAAGGCCAGGTTTTCCACTGGGGGAACTGGTCTGCATGGGGCAGGGAGACGGGCCTTCTCGTCTTCCCCTGCCCTGCCAGCCCGACCCCCTCGCGGAGCTGGGAGCGTGCAGGCGGGGCTGGGGGCTGTGACCCCGGCATTCCTAGAGGGGATGAGCCCGCGTCCGGGATGTGAGGATAAGGCAGATCCGTGTCGGTGACGGGGAAGCCGGTGGGGAGCCGGAGCTCGTGGACGTGGATGCAGGCACGGCCCAGGGCTGCATCCTAGTTACGCGCCTGCCCGTGCGGAGCTGGCAAACGTCCTGGAGAGCCCCTGTTCATGCTCAGCATGGCTTCCCCTCGGAAAAAGGGGGCAGAGAGGTCTTTCATGGCAGCCTTTGCAGCCCTGATTGCACCCCAGGGTGTCATCCTCTCGGGATCTCTGGACACCGTGAGGCAATGAGGTGGTTTTTGGCCCAAGGGGTTTTACTGACCTGGCAGGGGAGATGCCATCTCCATGGCCTGAATGCCAAAGCCTTGCCCTGCCTCCTGTCTGTGTGCCGGAGATGCCTCAGGTGTGCCTGTATCTCCCTGCCTGCAGATTTGGGGGTGCTGCCCCAAGCTCTCCCTTGCCCAGCCCCAGCCAGTCCTCCCCTCTGCTCCCCTGTCCGTGAGCTCCAGGCTGATCAGACTTGCCTGGCCCCGACTGAAATCCAGCAGAGACATGCCGGATACGGGATGCTGAGCTGGAGTCAGGCCAGCTCATCCTCCAAAATGCATCCTGAGCTGTACGGGCTGGAAACTGAGCTCTGCCCCCCCTGCAAGCCCTGGGAGGAGGTGGGGGCTGGCAGCTGGCGGAGGGGGTTTCCATCCGAGTGGGCAGAGCAAATACGAAGTGAGGCAGCTGTGGTTTGCAGGGGATTCTCCAATCCAGGGCTCCTCAGATGTCTCGGGGCCCAGCTAATCCTGCAGGATATAAAGTCTTCCCTCCGGGGCTTGCCGCGGTCCCAGCGCTGCTGGGGTGGGGCGATCGCCAGTGCAGCCCTAGGTGCCAGGGGCTGGGGGAAGGCACGCTCGGAGCACTCGGGTAAGAGGGTTTGGTGCCGGGGCCTCGCAGCGCATTGAAATGGGGCACCCCGTGAGCACCGAGACCGTCTGCCCAAGCTCCCCTCCCAGCACCCTCCGCGGCCGGGGAGTCGAGCCAGTGGGCGGATGGGCACGGGTACCACCGCAGAGGGTGCGTTCTCCGTTGCTTGGGGTGGGCTGCGGGATGTGTCCCCATTGCAGGGGGCAGGGAGATCAGAGCTCACCTGGTCCAGGGGCTTTGGAGGAAGGTGACACCCCCCGGAGTGGAGCAGCCGGGGGTGCCAGACCCTGCCCATGGGAGCAGCTGCTTCCTGCCCCGCAGCCCAGGCTGGCTTGAGTGCTGCTGCCGGGGGCGTTGGGAAGCGGTGAGCCCCACCATCGCCGCAGCCAAGCTGGGGCTCGTGCCACGTGCTGGGCTGAGAGCCTCTCTCTGCCCACAGGGCTCTGGAGGTGGCAGGGTTGGGAATGGGGAGCCCAGCGCAGCCTTGCTCACACCCCAGGGTCTGGATGGGCTTCCTGGCCTGGCTCGCGATATGGATGGCAGCAGCAGCGTCGGATGGGTAAGTCCTCACGTCCAGCCACACTGGGAATGGCTGCCGCGGGTCCTCCCTGTGCTGCGATCCCTGCTGCACCCCTCGCCGTGTCCCGCTGCCCACCTGCATTGGCGGCTTGGGTGTTGCAGGTGCCTTTGCAACACTGGCTCCAAAACCCCCCCCAGGACTCTCTCAGCAGGGGCGATGCTGAAGCCTCTTCACGTCCCATTTTCCTCCATCTGGTGGAGGGCCCTCGGCTTCGTGGTGTCTCCCCACAGCTGGGGAGATGCGGTCAACTTCCCAAAAGGGTGTCTGACCCCTTCGCATGTTTCAGGGTGTCTTCAGGGCACCTGGCTGGGCGTCACAGCCCTACGTAGCCCCTTCCCGGTCTTCCCCGGTGCCCTCTGCCGGGGTGGGAGCAGGTCTGGGTGGAGTGAAGGAGCAGAGGTGACTGCACAGCGGGCTGGTCCCTTCCTGCCCCCAGTGCGGAGGGGGCTGAGCCTGAGCGCAGGGGCAAGACCCCCTTGCCAGGGCCCTGCAGAGCTGGTGCCAGCAAGCACGCTGGTTGTGAGGCGCCCCTTTCCGGCTGGGCTCTGGGTCGGGGCACGCTTAGAAGTTGGCCAAGGGAACAGGGAGCAGTGCACGGATCGGGACCGGGGGTGACACGGGCGCTGCGGCTGCAGGCGCTGGTGCGAGCGCACGGTGCAGGTGACGGAGGAGGAGGTGCTGAGCCCCCGGCGTGAGGACGTGGTGCCCTGCGCCAGCGTGTACCAGTACAACCTGGAGGGCTGGCGCCTCGACCAGGAGAGGATGCGCCAGGCCTACGGCGGGGACTCGGGCATCGCCCACTACTACGCCCAGTCCGGGCCCTCCGACTCCATGTGCTACATCTACAAGTGAGTGCGGCGGGCGGGGAGGCATGGGGGGAGGAGGCCAGAGAAGAGCCCCCTCCGCGACTCTCCCCCCCGCCCCGCAGACCCCAGGACACGCGGCCCCTGGTGTGGAACCGCACGGTGCGAGCCTGCTGCGAGGGCTGGAGCGGACCCCGCTGCACTGAGGGTGAGGCGGGGAGCACCAGGTCCGGGGGCAGGTCTGATGCTTCGGCTTCTGCCCCACGCTGAGCTGGGCTGCGGGGGAGCAGAGCTGGCCCCAGCCCCGGTGACCAGCGTTGCTCCCCGCAGGCGAGGGCTTGCGGGGCCACTGCTTCTCCACCTGGCAGTGCCAGGACTTCCCGAGCGCCCTCAACCTCTCGCTGATGAGCATGGCCGAGTGCTGCAGCCGGCCCTGGGGCCACAGCTGGAGGAACGCGTCCTCCGCGCTCTGCTTCAGCTGCGCCCACCTGCCCCTCGCAGGTGGGTCACGACCCCTGGGGGGGCATGCAGTGGTGGAGACCTCCCCGTATCTAGCCCTGGGGGTGTTGGCGTGGCACGGCAGTGATGACAAGCCTCCATGTTCCCCTGCAGAAGACCTGCCAGGACCCTTCCTGCTCCGGCCGTTGCCCCCCACCGCCCTGCTGGGCCTGGCCCGGGGCGGCCAGCGCCTCTTCGCCACCTGCGTGACGTGGGCCGGCGTCCAGTACCGCAGCTTCGACGGGAAGCACTTCCGCTTCCACGGGGGCTGCTCCTACAGCCTGGCCGCCGCCTCGGACGGCACCTGGGCCGTCTACATCTCCGCCGGCGCCGGGGGTTGCGCCCCGCCGGGGCGCTGCGCGCGGGTGAGGACACCCGGGGAGGAGAGGACGGCGAGCAAGGGGGGAATGAGGAGGAAGGGAAGCAGAAACGGAGCGGATACGCAGGGGAGCTGGGGGCAGAGAGGAGGAGCGAAGGGGCGAGGAGGAAACCAAAGTACCCAGCTTTGGGCTCGGTCTGGGGTCCCCGGAGCCCCGTGAGTCCCTGGAGCCCCGGGGAGAATTGCAAATAAAATGGTGCCTCTTTATACATGTGTGGCCACACCTTGAACACAGTGCCCAGGTCTGGTCCTTGCACCTCCAACAGGAGAGAGAAGAGCTAGAGAAGGTGCAGAGAAGGGCGACAAGGGTGCTGAGGGCGATGGAGGGGGCTTCTCTAGGAGGAGAGATGAAGGTCAGGTCAGAAAAGAGATGCTTCAGTGGGTTCAGGAGAAGGGTTTACAACCGACTAAATGGGGACGAGAAAATCCCTAGGGATTTATGACTGGCCGTCTCTGTTCAGACAAGAACGAGGGGTCGCGGTATGGAAGGAGCAGGTAGGAAGCTTAAAACTGATGCAAGGCAGTTCTCTGTCACCCGTGAAGGTGTGAGGCTTGTGCTTTGCCCCGGATGCGGTGGGAGCTGAAAGCTCGGCAGATCCACCGAGGGACTGGATGCGTGTTTGGAGGAAAGGGGCACCAGGAGCTCTGGGGCAGGGAGCGAGGGGCACGGGCTTTGCATCAGGCCTGCCTGGACCCCAGTGCTGGAGGCTGCGAGGAGAGAGGGGCAGGGGAAACCTTGCTCAGACCCAGTCACCCTCCCTTCAGCCATGCTCTCTGCCCCAGTATGGATCATGGGCTAGACAGACCTAGGGTCTGACCCTCTGCCCCTGCAGGCTCTCCGCATGATGTTTGGGCTGGACCTGGTCATGGCTGAAGGCCGGAGCGTCTCGGTGAACGGGGCCGCGGTGCCGGAGGGGCAGCCGTACCTGCAGAACGGTGAGGGGGTCCTGAGCTCTGCCCGAGGGGGACACTGAGCTGGGGGAGCCACACCACCTGCACCTTGTGCTTCAGGGCTGCAGTCCCCTTGCTGCACCCATTGGCGCATCGCAACCTTTATTGCACGGTCCCCTTGCTGCATCCATTGGAGCAAAATTTATTGTGCGATTGACCTGCCCTGGCCTGGGTGAGCAAAGGGTTAGAAGCTGATGGGAAAGGTCCCAGTTTGGATGGGAGGGGGCAGTTGCTTGCACTGGAGAAGGGTCTGTGTGGGCCAGGGGACCTGGGAGGATCTGCCTAGACCCTGAGGGAAGCTCTTCGGAGGGCCCAGCCGTCCACGCTGGGCAAGGTGAGGATTGGACCCTGTTACCTTAAGGTGAGGGTTGGGAGCTCCACGCTGCTGAGCCCCCCACCCTGTGCTCTGCCCCACAGGGATCAGCATCCGCTGGCTTGGGGACTTTGTCTTCGTGGAGAGCGGCCTGGGTGTGCGAGTGAAGTCTGATGGGCACGACACCGTCTATGTCACGGTCGGTGCCGAGCTGCGGGGCTCCACACGCGGGCTCTGCGGGCGCTACAATGACGACCCCGCAGGTACTCGCAGCCCTGCCGGGTGGGCGCCCTACTCGCTGCCGAGCCCCGCGGGGACAGCATCCTCCCCTGGGGCCCTACAGACATCGTAGTCTCCTCTGGGGCCCCACAGACAAGCTTGGAGGCAAGGAGACGATTGTCCGTGCCTGCCTGTGGACAGCACGTGTGCAAATGGACACGCACGGGGATTAGTCATACAGACAACCAGCACGTACACACATGGGTTAGGGCCTTTCTGCCTGGTCCCATGACCAGACAGTACAGGAGAATGGGTGTGCACATGCACATGTAGTCAGGCATGCACACAGACATCCATGCACATACGTGAGCACAAAACATGCACGCGTGTTCAGATTTCCCACTGGCATGCACATACACACACGGGAGCATGCAAAACACACGCGCATGAAAGGTCTCACAGTCATGCAGGCATTGCGTGTGTCAGCGTGTAGAACATACACGTCGACATGCATACAAGAAGGACGCACATGTGTGCACATGCAGGCGTGCACATACCCCCCTGTGTGAGCACATAGAACATACATGTGTTGACACCCATACAGGATGCATGCACCTGTGTGCACTCTCACACGGGCGTGCTTGCACACACACGTGAGCATACAGAACATGCACATGTGTGTGCACGCACACATGAAAGCCAGCACCAGAACCGTCCTCCGAGGCACGGGAGGCGGAGGCAGTCAGCTGGCAGCTGTGGCTGGCTGTGGGGGGCACGGAGACGGAGGCTGGCAGGGCACAGCGTAGGGGACATTCCTGCTGGCCCCTGACCCACGCCTCTCTCCCCAGCGGAGACGCGTCCCTGCCCCCACCGTGCCCAGCCTCTCTCCTTTGCTTGCAGATGACTTCCTACGTGTCGGAGGGGACGTGACCGCGCTCGCTGCCAGCTTTGGGAACTCCTGGAGGATCCCGGAGGCCGGCGTGGAGGTAACGGGTCCCCAAAGCCAGGCTGCCCTGCCGCAGCAACGTCTCACCCGGCTCTGTGGCCTCTGCTGGGCAGGGGGCTCCATGAAGTCCTTTGCCCAGGTCGGAGGGCCCTGCTACACATTCAAATGAAAGCCGGGTAGAAACCAGCTATAAAGTTGTGACACGTTTTCAAGCACTAATTGTAGCGGGTTGGCTCTTTTTATAGCCGCGCAATAATTTTTCTGGTGTAATCATTACTTTGCACATGTCGCGTGTCTAAATTTATTGGAGTTAATTGTCTGATTTATACTTTGCATGTGTGGCTGGCCTAAGTGCATTGCACAATGACAAGTTAATTGTGTGATAATTACTTTGCCAGCATGCCCCATCTAAATTTATTGCGCAATGACCAATTAATTGTATGATAATTACTTTGCACGTGTGGCTGGTCTAAACGTATTGTGTGATGACCAGTTAACTGTGTGGTAATTACTTTGCACATGTGGCCGACCTAAATGCATTGTGCGATTCGCCAGTGAATTGCACAACGTCTGTAACATGTAGTGGGGGCCTGTGAGGGAGAGCTCCAGGGACAGCTGCAGGCTGCCTGGTGTGCCAGCAGGGGGTGCTCTCTCTTGTGCCATGCCCAGGGTGGCTGCGGGAGGCTCCCTGGGGGGCTGCCCCCCTGCCCCAGCCTGGCCGTGTGGGGTGGGCACTGCGGTACCTAATGCTGACAGGCTCCTCCTGCTGCAGCAGCCCTGCGAGGATGCGGCGGAGGTCGGACACAGCTGCGATGAAACAGGAGGCGGTGCCATGCGGCGGGAGGCTGAGGCCACATGCCAAAAGCTGCTGGCCAATCCTTTCAGCCAGTGCCACTCGGAGGTCAGAAGCCGAGGTTGCCCTGCCTGGCAGGCCTGGTTGGCGGCCCCCTGCCCTCTGCTCTGTGCCCGGCTCACTGACTCAGCTTCTGCCCTGGCAGGTGGCCCCGGGCGGCTTCTACGATGCCTGCGTGTACGCGTACTGCCGGCAGCCGGGGGCTGGGGCCGCGCTGCCTGGTGCCGTCTGCGAGGCCTTCGCCAGCTACGCCCGGGACTGTGCCCAGCGCCACATCTACGTGGACTGGAGGCGGCCTGGTTTCTGCGGTAGGTGCCACTACTCACCCTCTCCAGTGCTCACGCCTACCCCACCCCCACCTTGCACAGCTGTGCTCTCACCCCCAGCTGCCACGCTCACTGCAGAGCTACGCACACGCCCTGCAGGAGCGCAGCCTCCCCAGGCTCCCTCCCCCCACAGCCCACACTGACCTGCACTCGTACCCACAGTCACAGCCACACACTCTCACTCATTTGCACACGTACAGATGCACTCCCACAGTCATGCTCACGTGTGTGCATACACACACACACACAGTCACACCCACATACTCTCATTCACTCTCTCTCTCACACATACGTACACACAGTCACACTGACATACTACACTCATTTGCACCCACCCGGCCGCACCTATCTTCTCTCACACCCACAAACTCTCTCATTCATGCACTCACAAATTCCCACAGTCATGCTCGTGTACATGCAGACGCACACACAGCCATCATGTGCTGTCATTCACTCACACATATGTGCACACACACGCAGTCACACCCACATGCTCACACTCATCTGGACCTTCCCTGTTGCACCTACATGCTCTCTCTCATACACACACACTCTCACTCATTTGTGCCCACACACACACACACTTACAGTCATACTCACATGCACACACACAGATAGCCACACCAATGTGCTCTCATTCACTCACATGCACACACAGTCACACGCATGTGCTTACTCATTCACACGCCCCAGGCACACCCACATGTTCTCTCATACCCAAATCTGCAGTCATAGCCACGTGCTCTCTCATTCACTTAAACACACACATGCACAGTCACCCACATGCTCTCATTCAGTTGCACATGCTGTCACACCCCACGTTTTCACTCATTCACACACACACACGCAATCACACCCACATGCTCACACTCATCCACCCACCCACAGTCACACCCATGTGCTCGCTCTCTCTCCCTCTCACACATCCTGCCACACATAGGGGCACTCTGTCCTGCCTGTGGGTCACCCCAGAGCTGCCCTGCCCTGCCCCAGGTCAGCCTGAGGCAGTGTCAGTGCTGGGCCCGAGGGTGGGATAAGGGGCTTTCTCCTGCTGCCAGCAAGGGTCCCGGCTGGGGCAGGTCTCCCCGAGGTTGCCCTGGCTGCAGAGGGCCGAGCAGCACAGAGGTGGCTGAAGCACTGGTGCCCATGTCCCCGCAGAGAAGCAGTGCAACGGGGGCAAGCAGTACTCGGACTGTGTGTCCTCGTGCCCGGCCAGCTGTGCGGCCGCAGGCGCTGCTGAGGATGGACACTGCCGGGACGAGTGCGTGAGTGGCTGTGAGTGCCCGCCCGGCCTGTACCTGGAGCAGGGCGCCTGCGTGCCTGAGGCCGCCTGCCCCTGCTACCACCGCCGCCAGCGCTATGCCCCGGGGGACACCATCCAGCAGCGCTGCAACCAGTGGTGAGTCTGGCCGAGCCCTGCGGCTGCCCGCCACTCGCCCTGTGCTGCCCAGCAGGATCTGCAGGGCCTTGCCCAGAAGCCTTTACGGCGGGTCCCTGGAGGCTGCCCAGTCCCAGAAGCCTTTGCGGCGGGTCCCTGGAGGCTGCCCAGTCCCAGAAGCCTTTGCGGCGGGTCCCTGGAGGCTGCCCAGTCCCAGAAGCCTTTGCGGCGGGTCCCTGGAGGCTGCCCAGTCCCAGAAGCCTTTGCGGCGGGTCCCTGGAGGCTGCCCAGTCCCAGAAGGCTTTGCGGCGGGTCCCTGGAGGCTGCCCAGTCCCAGAAGGCTTTGCGGCGGGTCCCTGGAGGCTGCCCAGTCCCAGAAGCCTTTGCGGCGGGTCCCTGAAGGCTGCCTAGTCCCAGAATCCTTTGCGGCGGGTCCCTGGAGGCTGCCCAGTCCCAGAATCCTTTGCGGCAGGACTTTGGCTGCTGCCAAGGGGCCCCCAAGCAGCTCTGGTTGTGGAGGGGCACCAATGGCCGCCGTGCTCTGGGGACGATGCCACGGATTCCAAGGGAGACACCACAGAAGCTCATTGGAGGGGGGCGACTTCCCATGGGTGCTGCCTGCGCCCCGCTATGGGCCGGGGTGCTGGGTGCCGGCAGCGCCAGCTCCCTGCATGGGGTCTGTGCAAGGCGGAGGGTCCTGGGTTTAGGAGCCTCCTCCCACCCCTGCAGCACGTGCCAGGGCGGGCGCTGGCTCTGCTCCCAGCACAAGTGTGCGGCCGAGTGCGCCGTGCTGGGCAACCCGCACTACGTGACCTTCGACCGCAAGCGCTACTCCTTCCACGGGGCCTGCGAGTACATCCTGGTGCAGGTGAGGGGCCGGGGGCGTCCCCCTGGGTTCAGGGGCGGATGCCAGGTGGAGCTTCCCAATGTCTCAGGGGCTCCCCTGAATTCGGGGTGACCAGCTTCTGGGGGGGCTACATGGGGTGCCCTGTGTCTCAGTGCCCACTGACCAGGTTGGGGTGTGGGGTTTGCTGCCCGGCAGGACTTCGTGGATGGGAAGCTGCAGATCATGGCTGAGAGCACGGCGTGCGGGAGCTCCGGGGCCGTGAGCTGCCTACGGGCGCTTACCGTGGTGGCACACAAGACCTCTGCGTGGCTGCGCACCACAGGTGACCCCGCCGCACAGAGAGGGAGGGCGTTTTGGGGGTGCTTAATGGGATTGCAGGCTGGGCTGGGGGGAGAGGGAGGGGGCATGTGGCTCTCCCTTCTAGGGGCAACCGGCTCCAGAGCACAGTGCCCAGCACCTTTCCCCTCCATGGGTTACCATCTCCAGGGCGGTGCTGTGGCTGGCTTGGAGGGATGGGGAAGGGGGCAGGGGCATGGGACCCCCTTCTGTTCTCTCTGCAGGTTGCTTCCTTATTTCATGCCTCCTCCTGCTGTCCCTCCTGCAGGAGACGTGGCGGTGAACGGGCACGAGGTGGACTTGCCCTTTGCTGGCGCTGACCTGACCATCCGGCGAGCCTCGGCCTCCTTCCTGCTGCTCCAGGCTTTCGGAGCCCATGTGCTGTGGGGGCTGGAGTTCCCTGCCGCCTACATCACCCTCCAGCCTGCCTTTGCCCACAAGGTGAGGCCTTGGGGTCCCTTCCCACATCTCCCCAGGTCCTGGCATGGACCCTGGGGAGGCTCGGGGGAGAGGCCATGGCTGGGGTCCCCTCCCAGGAGGTGCATGGCTGGGGCCGTACCCCCTTCCTGATCCCTGTCTCGACTCCCGCAGGTGCGTGGGCTGTGCGGCACGTACAACTGGAACCAGCAGGACGAGTTCACGACACCGGCGGGGGACGTGGAGGCTGGCGCGGCCGCCTTCGCCCACAAGTTCCGGGTGTCGGGTGAGTGCCCCGTGCCCAGCGCCGCCACCTTCGACCCGTGCAGCACCTACGCCCAGCACCGCGCCTTCGCCGAGGCCGCCTGCGCCGTGCTGCATGGCCCTGCCTTCCAGGTACGCACCAGGGCTGGGGACCAGAGGCCGTGGGGATGGGGGATGCTGCAGAGCAAGGTGGAGCCAGGGGGGCTTGTCTGGTGCAGGGTGCGCACATCTGTGTGTGTCAACACATGTACGTTCTGTGTGCTCACATGCGAGGATACGTGCATTTTGTGTGCTTGTGTGTGTAAATGCACACGCATACGTTTTGTGTGCTCACCTTTGCTTACACGCATGCCTATGCGAGTGTGCCCTCGTATGTGTCTGTTTTGTGTGCTCAGGTGTGTATACATGCATGTCTGCTTGAGTGTTCTTCCACGTGAATGTCTTGCATACTCTTGCATGTATATGTATGTCTATATGTTCACACGTGCATGTTTTGTGTGCTCACATGTGTGCATGGATGTCTTTGTACATGTGCACATCTGTGCATGTGTTTTCATAGATTCATAGATTCATAGATGCTAGGGTCGGAAGGGACCTCAATAGATCATCGAGTCCGACCCCCTGCATAAGCAGGAAAGAGTGCTGGGCCTACATTACCCCAGCTAGATACACATCCAACCTTCTCTTGAATACCCCCAGGGTAGGGGAGAGCACCACCTCCCTTGGGAGCCCGTTCCAGAGCTTGGCCACTCGAACTGTGAAGAAGTTCCTCCTAATACCTAATCTAAATCTGCTCTCCTCCAGCTTGTGGCCATTATTTCTTGTAACCCCCGGGGGCGCCTTGGTGAATAAATACTCACCAATTCCCTTCTGTGCCCCCCTGACGAACTTATAGGCAGCCACCAGGTCGCCTCTCAACCTTCTCTTGCGGAGGCTGAAAAGGTCCAGTTTCTCTAATCTCTCCTCATAGGGCTTGGCCTGCAGGCCCTTAACCATACGAGTGGCCCTTCTCTGGACCCTCTCCAGGTTATCCGCATCTTTCTTGAAGTGCGGCGCCCAGAATTGCACGCAGTCCTCCAGCTGCGGTCTGACCAGCGCCCGATAGAGGGGAAGTATCACCTCCTTGGACCTATTTGTCATGCATCTGCTGATGCACGATAAAGTGCCATTGGCTTTTCTGATGGTTTCGTCACACTGCCGACTCATGTTCATCTTGGAGTCCACTAGGACTCCAAGATCCCTTTCCACTTCCGTGCCATCCAGCAGGTCATTTCCTAGGCTGTAGGTGTGCTGGACATTTTTCCTCCCTAGATGCAGCACTTTGCATTTCTCCTTGTTGAACTGCATTCTGTTGTTTTCTGCCCACTTGTCTAACCTGTCCAGGTCTGCTTGCAGCTGCTCCCTGCCCTCCGGCGTGTCCACTTCGCCCCATAGCTTAGTGTCATCTGCAAACTTGGACAGAGTACCTTTCACCCCCTCGTCCAAGTCGCTGGTGAAGACATTAAAGAGTATCGGTCCAAGCACCGAGCCCTGCGGGACCCCACTGCCCACACCCCTCCAGGTCGAAACCGACCCCTCCACCACGACTCTCTGGGTGCGACCCTCCAGCCAATTCTCCACCCACCGGACTGTGCAGTCATCCAAGTCACAGCCCCTTAACTTGTTCACCAGTACGGGGTGGGATACCGTATCAAAGGCCTTCCTGAAGTCCAAGTATACGACATCCACCCCTCCTCCTGCGTCGAGGCGTTTTGTGACCTGGTCATAAAAAGAGACTAGATTGGTCAGGCACGATCTACCTGCCACAAACCCGTGCTGGTTTCCCCTCAGCATAATTTGTCCTGCCGGGCTCTCACAAATGTGAGCCTTGATGAGTTTCTCAAAGATTTTGCCAAGGATGGAGGTGAGACTGACTGGCCTATAGTTACCCGGGTCCTCCTTCCTCCCCTTCTTGAAAATGGGAACCACATTGGCCCTTTTCCAGTCCTCCGGGACTTGACCCGTGCGCCACGAGCGTTCAAATATTCCCGCCAGTGGCTCTGCAATGATGTCGGCCAGTGCCTTCAGTACCCTCGGATGGAGCTCATCCGGGCCTGCCGACTTAAAGGCATCCAGTTCCTCCAAGTGACCCTGCACCACCTCAGGGTCCACGCATGGCAGTCTGGTGCCTTGCTGCTGCCTCCCTACACTCCCAGGGAGAGACTTGTCCTGCCTCTCGCTTAGGAACACTGAGGCGAAGAACTCGTTGAGGAGTTCAGCCTTGTCCCCTCTGTCCGTCACCAATTGTTTCTGCCCATTTAGCAGGGGTCCTATTCCTCCCTGGGCCTTCCTTTTACTCCCTATATATCTAAAAAACAATTTCTTATTGTCTTTTACTTGGGTTGCCATCCTCAGCTCCATGGTAGCTTTGGCCTGTCTAACTGCCTCCCTACAAGCACGAGCAGAAGAGGTATATTCCTCTTTGGTGAGCTCTCCCTGTTTCCACTTTTTATGTGCTCCCCTTTTGGCCCTTAGTCTGCCCTGGATTTCTCTGGTCAGCCAGGGAAGCCTCCTGGCCCCTTTCCCTCTTTTACCTCGCACGGGGATCGTCTCGCTTTGTGCGAGAAGGATAGCTTCCTTAAGGCACAGCCACCCTTCTTGGGCTCCTATCATTTCAAAACTACTACTCTGCAGTGCATCCTTCACTAATCGCCTGAGTTCGCTGAAATCAGCTTTCCTAAAGTCCAGCACGTTCACCCTACTGGTTACCTTACCCACTCGACGCCTTATGTTGAATTGTACTTTTAGGTGATCACTGTCCCCCAGATGGCTACCGATCTGTAGGTCCCCTACTATGTCATCCCCCGTTGCCAATACCAGATCCAGTAAGGCATTCCCCCTAGTGGGACCATGTACCTCCTGCGTCAGGTGGAGGTCCTGTACACAGGTTAGAAACCTGCGTGAGCGGTGGGACTTTGCTGTCTGTGTCTCCCAGCAGATGTCCGGGTAGTTTAGGTCCCCCATGACCACCGCCTCTTTAGCTTTTATGGTCTCTGAGAGTTGCCTCAGGAGCCCCAAATCTATTTCTTCCCCTTGATGTGGGGGTCTGTAGCAGACCCCTACCACCAAATCCTTTTCTCCTTGCCCCCCATGTAGCCTAACCCACAGTCCTTCTACTTCCTCATCCTTTGATTCTGTCTTGATGAGGGTTGATGTATATTGCTCCTTAACATAGAGCGCAACCCCTCCCCCCCTTTTCCCCACTCTGTCCTTTCTGTACAATCTATAGCCCTCGATATGTACCGCCCAGTCGTGGGATGGATCCCACCAGGTTTCCGTCAGCCCCACTAAGTCGTAGTCGTTTAGTGCAACCAGGAGCGCTAGTTCATCCTGCTTGTTCCCCATGCTCCCAGCATTAGTATATAGGCACTTGAGCCCTGTGACTGGTGCTTTTGCTACCCCCCCGCTCCAAGTCCTAAAGGGCTTTTTGTCTCTAACCTTCCCGTTCCTTACCTGTGCCGTATTGCTGTCCACCCCCTGTCTTTCACGTTCCCAAAGCTCTCTTTCTTCAGGCTGGGCTGTCCTTGTGGGTGCCACCTGGTTTGGTGGTCCACAGCCTCCCCCACCCTCATCTTCCCCTCCCCCCGACGAGCCTAGTTTAAAGCCCGCCGGAGGAGATCCGCCAACCTGGAAGAAAACACACGCTTACCTTTGTGGGACAGGTGAAGCCCATCCCAGCTGAGCATGTCCCTCGTTGTAATGTGTGGGTCATTGTCCAGGAAGCCGAAGCCTGCCTGTTTGTGTGCTCATATGCATATGTGCATGCCTGACTGCATATGAGTGTGTGCCCACCCATCCTCCCATGCCGTCTGGTCTTGGGGCCAGTTAGGAATGCTCCAACTCTTGTGCCCATGTATGCCTGTGCTGGTTGTTCATATGACTAACTTCCATGTGTATCCATTTGCACACTGCTGTCCACAGGCCAGCACAGATGTGGGCCTCAGTTCCAATCTGGGGCCTCTCCAGGTGGGCACCCTCCCGGGGTCCATGTGGGGAGGCCGATGGCTGGGGCGGCTCTGAGCCCCTGCACGCCCCCACCCTCTTGTCCCTCACAGCCCTGCCACCACATGGTGGACCGGGAGCCCTTCCACCAGCTCTGCCTCTATGACGTCTGTGGCTGCCCTGCTGACAAGGACTGTTTGTGCGGAGCTGTGGCTGCCTACGCCCGGCAGTGCGCCCAGGAGGGGGCCGCAGTGCCATGGAGGAACCAGACCTTCTGCAGTGAGTGCGCCTCTCCCGGGACTAGATGGGACCTCTGCAGCCCTACATCTCAGGGCGCTTGTACACGACACGTTTTGTTTAGATCCACATTACGAAATGATACCAAAACCCACCATTTTGCTAGGTTAGCCTCGTGTGAAACTATACATTGACATTTGTTTATGTGCGACTAAGTGGAGGCCCCTGCCCTGTGCCCCCAGGCATGCAGTGCAGTGGGGGCCAGGTGTACCAGGAGTGCAGCGCTCCCTGCCGGAAGACCTGCTCCGACCTGCACCTGGATGGTGTTGGCGCCTGCCAGGAGCTGGACGTCTGCGTGGCCGGGTGCAACTGCCCTGAGGGGATGGTGCTGGATGAGGGTGGGCAGTGCATCCCGCCTGCCATGTGCCCCTGCCTGCATGGGGATGAGACCCACCCACCGGGCAGCAGGATCCGCCGGAGCTGCAATACCTGGTGCGTAGACAGGGAACCGTGGTGGGGCCACACCAGCCATGCCACGTGGCTCATGCCTCTGGCACGCGGGGGCATGGGCAGCAGTGAGGAGGTGTGTGAGCTGCCCGCAGCCCAGCCAGCCTTCAGGCCAGAGGTGATGGGTATCGGCTCGGGGACTCGTAACAGGTGCCGGCTCCAAACCAAGCCCAAGCTGGGGGCTGATGGGGCAGAGCAGTGAGTCTGGTGCTCTCAGTCCCAGAGCCCCACTGGCCCCATGTGTCTGCAGGGGAAGGGGCTATGTGCAGGGCTGGTGGCTCTGCGTCTTGCGCTTCCCTTTTGGGATGGCAGCGAGTGTGAGGACTGTGCATGTCCTGGGGCAAGTGGATCCGGACCCTGCAATGAGGCCTGCTCAGACCCGCTGGACTGGGATTCGTCACCTCCACGGCAGAGGGGTGGTGGCAGATGGGGGCTGGTCGTGCTCCCACTGCGGGCGAGGTGGTGGTAGGAGATGTTTGATGAAATCACCCTATGGCCTGTTTCCCATGCTGCCACAGGATAGGTTGATTTCATTGCATGTCTCTGCCACGTGACGCCGGCTCTCACCCCGCACGGGGGCTCCCGGGGGTCTGGGCTGCTAGGGGGCAGGTGCCTCTTTCCAGCGGGGAAGCCCACCCCAGCAGTGGAGCTTCTTCCTCCAGCCCCTCATGCCCTGGAGTCCCACAGCTAAGCAAGGAGCAAGACTCCAGGTGCCACATGGGCACGTGGACCATGATCCCTCGTGCAATCAGGGCATCTCGTCCCACCCGGCCTTCCCCACTGCTAGTGCAGACGCTGGCCCGGGGCGCTCCCACGCCTATGCCCGCATCTGGCCTCTCTTGCAGCGTCTGCGCGGACGGAGCCTGGAATTGCACGGATGACAGCTGCCCCGAGGCCGTGAGCTGCCCCGGGGAGCTGGTCTATGCCTTCGGGGGCTGCTTGCACACCTGCGACAGCCCGGAGGGCAACCTGAGCTGCTCCGGCCTCACCGAAGGCTGCGTTTGTCCCCCTGGCACTGTCTTCCTGGTGAGCTCCAACTGCTGCCCCTGCAGCTCAGCCGGGGGTGGGACCTCACGGGACAGGCGGCAGCTTGCATTGCTCTGGGCTGTGCTCATGGGGTGCTGGGAACATTGCTGACCCATTTGGGCCGAGGGTGGGCTGGGAACAGAGGGTCAGCAGACCGGCTGCTCCCCTCCAGATGCCTGGGTGCACCCCTGCAGTGGTGCAAGCTGTTATGCACCCCAGCTACTGTATCCCAACTGGGATCAGCCCCTGCCACCTCACGGGGACCCTCTTGCCCTGTCTCCCTCCTCTGCCCCCAGAACGAGCACTGCGTCTCCCCAGAAGAGTGTCCTTGCCAGCACAACGGCCGGCTGTACCAGCCCAATGACACCATCATCAAGGACTGCAACACCTGGTAAGGACTGTGGCACCTCCAGCACGGGGGTGCCTTCGAGGGGCAAGGGCTTGGGCTGGCGTGTTTGGAGCTCAGCCCCTGTCCCCACAGCATGTGCCGGAGCCGGCGCTGGCAGTGCAGTAGCCACCGGTGCGCGGGGACCTGCACAGCCACGGGGGACCCCCACTACATCACTTTCGACGGGCGGGCCTTCTCCTTCCTGGGCGACTGCGAGTATGTGCTGGTGCGCGAGCACGGCGGCCTCTTCTCTGTCACTGTCGAGAACGTGCCCTGCGGCACCAGTGGCATCACCTGCACCAAATCTGTGGTCGTGGCGATCGGCAACACTGTTGTCCACCTCCTGAGAGGTGAGAGGCCGCGGGGAAGGGAGCTGGGGACGGTACCCCCTGTTGAGAGGCGAGGGGCCGATTTGCTGGATTCACAGAAGTTTAGAGCTGAAAGGGCCTCGTGTGATCATCGGGTCTAGCCCCACAACCAGCTCTGGGCAGGAAAGATCCTGCATAAAGTTTAAAAAACACGACAAACTAGAGAAAAAATAAGAACATCAGTGGAGCAGACTGGGTCACACCACAGGTCCATCTTGCCCAGTTTTTCTGCCTGATGTCACCGGTCCATGCACTAGCTATAAACCGGTGACCTTTACTCCTGTCCCTGTTTTGGTATCATTTGTCCCAAAGAATCAGTGACATGTCCCTAGCTGTGTTGGTTTTAAGCTGCCGGCCTGCTCGTTTCATGATGACCCCTTGTTTGTCTGATGAGAGAGAGTCAATAATTAATCCCTAGTGACTTTCTCTTCACCTTTTAATATGTTGCAAATCGTTCTCCTGTCCTGCCTCCAGCGACTCTTCTCTAACCTGACCAGGTCTGGCCTGGTTAGTCTCTCCTGATAGGGATACCCCTCCCTAGCCCTCATCATCCTTGTGGCCCTTCTCTGGACCCAATCAGGAGGTGTCATTTTATTAGTCCTGTAGCCATTAGAGTTGAATGTACATCTCTTATTCAGATTAATTCACCAAAATCTAGCCTTCTTCAGCGCCTTGACAAGGCATGCACCCCCTTTGCAGTCAGTCGTCGCCAGTCAGTATGACTCCTGAGTTAGTATTACCACACTTGAGTTAATGTTTTTAGCTAGAATTAAATGCAGTCTGCAGGGCTGTGAGATGCCAGAGAGTCATTACCAAGAATGGCTAACAGACAGCTGAATTGCAGAAGAAAGGATAGCTTAATTAAGGTTGGCAAGCCGGTCAATCGACTGGTCATATATTGTCAATTGACTGTATTTTTTTAGACCGGTTAAAGATGATAGCAATTTTACCCCCCAAACCTACATTTTTTGGTAGTTTTCTTGACAGAAAAGATATTTTTTTAATTGTTTTTTGATGCATTTCATACAGGAAAACTTTTGCTTTTTCTGTATCATTCGGACCTATTAGCAATAATATTCTGTATTTTTTTTCTGTATGATTTGGACCTATTGGCATTTTTTTTACAATTTTTGACTGATATCGGACCAGTCCGTTGACCAAACCTGACTGACTGGTCCCATGTCCAACCCTAAGCTTAATTCATGGAACAAAAAGACCATTAAAAAGGAGAGAAGTGGTTAACACCTGCGAAGCGGAGAGATTAGCAGGAATCGGGTCGATGGCAATGTATACTCCGTCAGTGCTGCTTGAGTAGAAACGCTGCTCCCACTGCTGGGCGGTTGGCTTTAAGCTTTGGGTGATGCAGGGATCAAAGCAGAGTGCGAGTGCACTGCTGCACCCCCTGGATCGGCCCTCGGCAATGGGGAGCCAGCATCCCCGGCTGGGCGCGGTGACCCCCGTGCTGCATGGTAGGGCTCCGAGCTGCGCTGGGTGTTTTCACACGTGTCGCCCCCCCCCACCAGGAAGGGACGTGACGGTGAACGGAGCCTCCGTGCGGCCGCCCAAGGTTTACAGCGGGAACGGCCTGACCCTGGAGCGTGCCGGCCTCTTCCTCATCCTCATCTCCCAGCTGGGGCTCACAGTGCTCTGGGACGGAGGTGAAGCTCACTTTGCTGGCGGGGGTGCGGCAGGAGGTCTCGCGGGGGGGCTGGGGCAGTGCCCTGCAGGCGTAGGGGCAGCTCTGTCTATTGCCTGCTCCAGGGTGGGGACACCTCCCGACATCCCTCCCGCGGTTGCTGGGCCTTTGCTGCCGGGGGACTGGCCGGGCAGGGACGGGTCCCCCCAAGACACGGCTCTGAGATGCCAGGGCACCTGTGGGGGCTGCCTCCGGTGCTTCCTGCACCCAGCAGCACCTGAACCGGCTGCATTCCTCCTCCTCCTCCCCGGCACAGGCACCCGGGTGTATGTGAAGCTGGACCCCGTCTTCCAGGGCCGCGTGGCAGGGCTGTGCGGGAACTTCGACGGGGACACGGAGAACGACTTCACTAGCCAGCAGGGCATGGTGGAGCCCACGGCCGACCTGTTCGGCAACTCCTGGCGCGTCAGCCTCCTGTGCCCCGAGGTCAACGAAGGGGACTTCGAGCACCCCTGCACCGTACGTGCGCTTGCGGGGGGCTGTGGGGAGGTGGGCAAGGCCTGGCTGGCGGGGAGGGCTGGGGGGCTTCATTCAGCTTGAAACTGTTGTGTTCAGAAGAGACACTCAAGGGAGGACAGAAGGGTTTACAATATAAAGTAAACTAGGAGTATATTATTGGCTGTCTCTCACCAAACTAATATGGACCTGGGGGGGTTTGCCTTCCTCTGCAAGCGGGGCCTGGCCTCTGCATGGGATCTCTTGAGCGTATATTGATAACGTTTTCTATAAACGAGGGGTCACTGCATGAAACGAGCAAGCCAGCAGTTTAAAACCAACACGAGGCAGTTGTTTGCCACCCAGTGCAGCATTAACAGCCGGAGCTCAGTGCCACCAGACATGAGTTCACCAGGGCTTCGACACGTGCTTGGAGGAAGCTGTTCGGAGTGAGGGGCATGGGCTCTGCATCAGCCCTACCTGGACCCCCAGTGCTGGAGGCTGCAAGGGAGAGAGGAACAGGGGAAAACCCCGCTCAGACCGGGTCACTCTCCCTTCCGCCTCCTGGTACGACACAGGAAACAGGGCAACTGAGGTCCCAGGGTTTGACCCAGCAAACGCCAGTCTCACGTTCTTATGGGCAAGGCCGGGCTGGTGGGGCGGGGTGGGAGCTAGGGGCTGGGGCTGGACACGAGAGCCAGGCCACGGGGTCCCCACCGCTGTGCTCGGCCCCCAGGAGAGCTCGCACCGCGCCACGTGGGCCCGGAAGCGCTGCAGCATCCTCCTGCAGGTGCTCTTCGCCCCCTGCCACGAGGAGGTGCCCTGCCAGCAGTTCTACGACTGGTGTGTCTTCGACGCCTGCGGGTACGTCTTGCAGCGCAGGGGCCGGCTCTGGAGGGCGCGGGGGCTCCTGGGGGTGGGCGTGACGCTCCCATATTCAGCCTGCCGTCGGAGGTTGCTGGGGAGGCACCGTGCGGTGCGGTGCCCAGATACCAGGGTGATGGGCACTAGAGAGCAACAGCTTCTGGGTAGCTGGGGGACCCCCCAGCCAAGCTGCCTGTGAGCAGCCAGGATCCTTGCTGAGAGCAGATGATGGGGCTGGGGTCTCCCTTGTGGGTTTCCCTAGCTGGGGGAGCTGCATACCCCCCATCACTGGATGACAGCATCTCTCTGCCGGCAGGTGCGACTCTGGGGGCGACTGCGAGTGCCTGTGCACGGCCATCGCGGCCTACGCCGAGGAGTGCAATCAGCGCGGGGTCTACATCCGCTGGCGGAGCCAAGACCTGTGCCGTAAGCCCGGGGGGAGAGGGTGGCTTCGCCAGCCCGGCAGCGGGGTCGTGCCCCACGCATAGCCGACTCTGGCCCCATCTCTTACGCCCCGTGCGCTTTCGCCTCACAGCTATGCAGTGTGACAACGGACTGGAGTACGAGGCCTGCGGCCCTGCCTGCCCCCAGACCTGCAAGACCTTTGGGCTGGAGCTGGCTGAGCACTGCGATGCTGTGTCCTGCGTGGAGGGCTGCTTCTGCCCTGAGGGCAAGGTCCTGCATGGTAAGGTGCCCGCGTCCCCACTGGGCACCGAGTGGTGGGGTGGGGAGCTGAAGCCTGGCCAGGGTATGTGTCTCTTCTCTCTGGCCAAAGGAACCCCCCTTCCTTCCTCTTTTCCTCATCGATCCCCTTTCCCAGACCCCTTCTCCCCTGGCCCTTCCTTCTGGTCTCTCTCCTGGTCATCTGCCTCTGCAAAAGCCTGGCGCACAGCAGGGGATGCAGAGCCCCGCAGCGGCCTCCCCGACGCTGGGGAGAGCACAGCAATTGCCCTATGCGTCCTATGTACAGCGCCCTGCTCTCATGCAGCCCCGGGCGGGTTCTGCTTCTGCAGCAGCTATCACCCCGCTGTCTCCGGCCTCGTCTGCCCCGGGCCCTCTCCCGCTGTCCCACAGGCCTGTCCGTGCACTGGATTTCCCCACCCCCAGCCGAGCACGTGGCACTCATCTCTGCTGCATTTCCTCACGGGGGGTAGTTCAGTGTGACCCCCCTCCTCCTTTAAGCCCTGCACCCGTGGGACCTGGGTGGACAGTGACACCTGGGGAGAGTCTCCAGGGCTGGTGCCGAAATGCAGTCTTCTCTCACCCTGGCAGGCGGGAGCTGCATCGACCCCTCCGAGTGCCCCTGCTACTGGGAGGGCACCTCATTCCCATCAGGCGCTGCGGTGAAGCAGGAGTGTAAGAACTGGTGAGCAGTGGGGGAGTCAGGCCCTAAGCTCCCCGTCAGGGGCTGTACCCATTGCCAGCCCCTCTCTCCTCCCAGCAGGGATGCCATGGGCCTGCAGCTCCGGGGCTTTGGGGGTGTCTGAGCCCTGCCCCCAGGACACCCCCATCAACACTCCCCCGTCCCGACCCCTGCCCCCTCCATACAGATGAGCTCTCCCAGTTGCCCCTATGCCATCAGTTATTCCCTTGTCCAGACGTGGAGCCTGACGCGCTCTCTCCCCGACTGCAGCACGTGCGAGGCAGGGCTGTGGCAGTGTGAGGCCCTGGCAGAGCCCTGCACGGCCCGGCCCGGCTGCCCCGAGACAGAGTTCGCCTGCCGCGCGGGTGGGCGCTGTGTGCCAGGTGCCTGGGTGTGCGACAACGAGGACGACTGCGGGGATGGTTCGGACGAGTTCTGCGCCCTGAGCTGCGCCCCGCACCAGTATCAGTGCGTCAGCGGGCAGTGCGTGCCCTGGGGCTACCGCTGCGATGGCACCGCTGACTGCCTGGACCTCTCGGACGAGCAGGGCTGCCCCCCGCCCGGGTGCGGCCAGCACGAGTTCCACTGCGCCAACGGGCGCTGCATCCCCCGTGCCCACGTCTGCGATGGGGAGCTTGACTGTGGCTTTGCCGACACGTCAGACGAGGCAGGCGAGTCCCGGGCTGGCTGTCGTGGGGCTCCTGGGGGTGTCCAGGGGTGCCGGCCCTGCACACGAGGACCCAGAGTTGGGGCAGGGAAGAGGCAACACCCTGGCAGTGATGGGGCATAATTGCTGCCATCCGCTGTGAAGATCCTGTGGGCAGTGCCTCACTGGGAGGTCTCACGCCAGCTGTCCCTGCAGGTTGCGGCCCACCCTGCGGCGCGGCGGAGTTCCGGTGCGCGGCAGGCCGGTGCGTGCCGTACTTGCACCGGTGCGATGGGCACGATGACTGTGGGGACTTGAGCGACGAGCGGGAGTGTGTGTGCCCTGCTGGCCACTTCCAGTGCCCGGATGCGCTGTGCTTGCCACAGCAGCAGGTGTGTGACGGAAGGAGTGACTGTTTGGCCGGCGCTGATGAGGCCTTCTGCCCAGGTGAGGCTGCCGGCCCCCACTACCCTGTGGGCAACAACCCTCAGACTAGCCAAGATGGCTGCCCCTCTAGGGCCATCCATCAGGGTGGGCCTGGCCACACCCCAGCCACAATGGCCACCCTCCTGGGACCGTCCATCGTGGTAGATGAGCCACGATGGCCAGCCCTCTAGGGCCATCCATCAGGGTGGGCCTGGCCACACCCCAGTCAATATGGCCGTCCCTCTGGGTCCATTCATAATGGTGGGCCTGGCCTGGCTTCACCTCACCGACTGCGACCATCCATCACGGTGGGCCTGACCACACCCCACCAAGATGGCCACCCCTCATCCTTTGTGGTGGGCCTGGCTGTGCCCCAGCCAAGATAGCTTGGTGCACCCCACAGCTGGGAGCGTGGGGGCTGGGGGATGGCCAGGGGACCTGTTGGATTTGGTCCTCTCTGCATTCTCCGTCCATACAGGCCAGGTGACCTGCGCCCCTGAACAGCTGCCCTGCCCCGATGGCACATGCGTCAGCAGGGCAAAGGTGTGCGATGGCACATGGGACTGCTGGGATGGCTCGGACGAGAGTCCCACGCAGTGCCTGGCAGTCCTGCCCAGCCACATGGCCATCACCGTGCCCACAGCGCTGCCAGTGACGCGCCCCCTACTGACCAACCGCACCTTGGGTGAGCGGCCAGGGCACAGCGGGTACCCTCCGACCACCCGTGCCCAGTCAGACTGTGCCTTCCCTACCACCATCACATCCCCACCTGGGGCTGGAGCAGCCAGGAACCTCCCCACAGCCAGTGCTCCTGCCCCTTAGCCCCCACAGCTAGTGCACAGCTGCCCAAAGAGGATGCTGCTGGGCCCTCTTCAGGCATCTCTCCCAAGGGAGGTTGGGAGAGCGCGGGGCTGATGGGCTCCTTTTACCCCGGCCCTGCAGCGCCCCCCTGCAGCCGCTACGAGTTCCAGTGCCACAGCGGGGAGTGCCAGCCGCGTGGCTGGATGTGCGACAGTGAGGCTGACTGCCTGGATGGCAGCGATGAGCTGGACTGCAACAGGACCTGTGGGCTGGATCAGTTCCCTTGCATGCTCAGTGCCGAGTGCATCCCCTATGGGCAGCTCTGCGATGGCCTCCCCCAGTGCCGCGACCAGTCCGATGAGAGCACTGACAACTGCGGTGAGCAGGGACCCTGCAGAAGGCAGGGGCAGATCCAGATCAAAGACTTTGAAAGGGGGTGCAGAGGATGCAGTGCCTCATCACATCAAACACGGCACATTTTTGCCTCCAGTCGGGTGACACTGACCCTCCCTCTGGGTCAGCATTGACGTCCCTTCTTTCCTGAGGCAGGGTCCACGCAGATCCCACCATGCCCAGGGCTTTTCGTCTGCAACAACCGCCTGTGTGTGAATGTCTCCAGGGTGTGTGATGGTGCCCCAGACTGCCCCCAGGGCGAAGACGAGATCGCCTGTGGTAAGGAAACCTTGGCTGTGCTGCAGCCCCGGCAGTGCGGGGATGAGGCATCCCAGTGCTGGCACGTGCAGAGGGCTGGGGAACAACGACGTGGCTAGAAGGCAGGACACCTGGACTCTGTGCCTGCTTTGGGGCAAGGACTGATGGAAGCAGTGCCTGCTGGGATGCGGGAGGACTGCAGATTGCTCATTCTATCTCTGTGGAGCAGACTGAAGTTACCCTAACTCGAGCTGGGTATCACGGTCAGAGTTCACCCTTGCCTGAAGCGGCAGTGCTTTGGGATGCTTGAAGGGCACTGAGCACAAGATGTGAGCATCTATTAAGCTCATTAACGTAACTGCCCTGAGCGTGGTCTAGACGTAAGGTGTAAGTTCACCCCTAGACGAACAGAGAGGAGCAGCAGGGAGAAAGAACGGTGTAGAAAGCAGGGCCCACAGAGGAGGGATAGGGGAGCAGGCCTTGCTAGGCTGAAGATGGTGTGCTAGCAGCCTTCCACAGAGAGAGCCATCAGTTGTTCCCTTGTCCGTGGGACAAGAGAAGGAATTGGTTTTATCTATGGCACAGATGACCTAGATGGGAAGTTGGGACAAGCCTCCTGTGCACAAGGCAGTGGGACACCCGGCCTGCCCCAGGCTAAGAACAGGCCAGGCCTCTCTCAGGAGCACTCTAGGTTACTCCTCCTGCCTCAGGGCTGGGGGTCAACCTGGACGACTCCTTGGATTCCCCCCGATCCAGCCTTTCTGCAGCTGGAGAGTGCTGGAGCTGGGCTGCAGTGACCTCCTCTACTGGCTTCCTGCCCTGCCACTATACCCTGACCCAGCAGTTCGACACGGGGTGCAGGTGGGGAGCATCTGGGCAGCTGGCATCTCCTTCCCTCCCTCCCTCTGTCTGCAGAGAGTCGTGTCCTGCCGGCTGACCAGAACCGGACCGTGGGCCCCTGTGCTGAGTACTCCTGCGGCAATGGCAAGTGCATCACCTTCAAGCAGGTATGGCCAGGGCAGGGGCTGGGACCCCAGCCAGGTGGGCACTGGGTGCTTTGCTCCCTCGTTCCCCACCACAGCCCAACTCCACCCCCACGCTGTGCTGTCCCTCCAGCAGCAAGCCAGGAGCAAGGACCACAGGGTTAATAGCCCAGAGCAGGGGAGCCCCTTGCTAGCAGTGCCCCAGGGTCCCCATCACTTCCATCATGCCCAGGACAGTATCCTCAGCTCCAGGAAGTGCCCTGATTTTACTACCCTGCCCCACTGGTCTGCACCATGGGCTCACCTGCCTCCCCCACAGGTGTGCAATGGGCTGGCGGACTGCACGGATGGGAGCGCGACCTCGGGCTGGCTGCCCTCGGACGAGCGGGACTGCGGGCTCTGGAGTGCCTGGGCACCGTGGAGCACCTGCAGCCGGTCCTGCGGGACGGGGCTGCAGGTCCGTCGCCGTGCCTGCACCCGCCGGGCTGACCACGTGTTGCGCCACTGCCACGGCGAGGAGACGCAGGCCCAGCAGTGCTTTGCCGTGGCCTGCCCTGGTGCGTCCTGGCTGGGCAGAGCGGGTGCCAGCCCTCACAGGGTGGGGGTTGCATTGGGCCCAGGGTGAGCACAGCTGGGTGTGCGCAGGATCCATGGGACTGCAGAAGCAAGGGAGGACTTGTGCCTGCCCCCATGTCGGCTAAGGGGGGTCGTGGGGAGCAAGGGGCATCGTGGCAGCCCTCCGCAGCAGGCAGGAGGGGATCCCGAGGCCAGGAGAACTCATGCCATTTGTTTTCCCACAGTGGACGGAGCCTGGAGTGAGTGGGCAACGTGGGCCAACTGCACCCAGGACTGCCGCGGGGTGGTGGTGCGGCGCCGGGAGTGTGTCCCTCCCCAGAACGGGGGCCGGCCATGCATCGAACTGCCCGGGGACTCGCCCAGCACCCTGGAGATCCGTGAGTCCCTGGGGCCAAAGCAAGGCCCCCTGCCTGCAGCCCAGGCCAAGGGGGGAGGCAGCTGACTGGCACCGGTGCAGGGCCTTCGCTGGTCCCCTGGCGATGCTGGCTGGGCATCTCTACACCCTCCTGTGACCCGCGGCGCTGCAGCCGGTTCCCAGGCTCCATGGGGAAGCCCCCCAGCTAGGTAACCCCTTTCTACCATCTCTGCAGAGCCCTGCCAGCTGGAGGGCTGCCTCAATGTCACCGCCTGCCCCGGGGACCTTGTGAGCCGCAGGTGCGCGCCCTGCCCCGCTTCCTGCACCGACCTGTCCAGCAAGGTGAAGTGCCGCAGAGACCGGCCCTGCAGCCCAGGTATGGACACGCCGGGGCTGGGGAGCAGGGCCGTCCCCCGCAGAAGACCTCCTCCTGGGTGGGGGGAAGTCCTCCATGCCCAGCTGGGGGCAAAGGGGGCTTGCGGAGTCAGGGACCTGGAATGAAGAGCCCGTGCCTGGCTCTTCTCAAGAGCATCGCTGACTGGAAAGCTGAACCCGAGCATAACAAGCGTGCAGATGAGGCTGTGGCCATGCAGCAGCACCATACCTGGGAGGATGGGCTGCATGCGACTAGTCGGGCACCAGACTTGGTGCTTTCTTGTTGGCCTCAGCAAAACCCTGCCATGTCCCCAGCCTGAATGTGGTGGAGGGTGTCTGCAAGGTGGAGGCACTTAGGACAAGACCTTGCACTGGGGAGGAGCATCCAGGGGCAAGGTTGCTCGAAGCGCCCTGCATTTGTCGGGTCCCAGCCCCTGCTGCTCCCCCGTGGGTCTGCGCTGTGCCGTGGCCTGCGGGCCACTGCATGGGTGGGAGGCTGCAGCTGCGGCGGGGTGGGTTTCACTGCTGTGGAGCCTCCCCACCTCCCAGGGCAGGCGACGCGTGACCCCCCCGGTTGCCCCGCAGGCTGCTGGTGCCCGGATGGGCTGGTGCTGGCTGGGGAGCGGCGGTGCGTGCGGCCGCGGGAGTGCCCCTGCGAGGTGGAGGGGGTGCGCTACTGGCCTGGGCAGCTGGTCAAGGTCAACTGCCGCATCTGCACCTGCCAGGACGGGCAGCCCCGGCGCTGCCGCCAGAACCCCGAGTGCACAGGTAGGCGCCGCGAGGGGCGGCGGGGCGCGGGCGGCAGGCCACGGGCCTCTCTCACCTGCCTCTCTGGCCCTAGTGAACTGCGGCTGGTCGGCCTGGTCGCCGTGGGGCGAGTGTCTGGGGCCGTGCGGCGTGCAGAGCATCCAGTGGTCCTTCCGCAGCCCCAACAACCCCAGCAAGCACGGCAACGGGCGCCAGTGCCGCGGCATCTATCGCAAGGCCCGCAGGTGACGCCGCACGGGCCAAGCCACGTATTTGCCAAGAGCACCGGGGGTCTCTGCAGGCGGGGCCTTAGCATCGTGTCCGCAGCCCCTCTCTGCTTCAGTGGGTCGGGCTGGTGGAGTGGACCGGGGGCTGGGCTGCGGTCGGTGTCAGGGGCCAGAGGTGCCTGCCCTCACGGCGTGCCCTCCACGCACAGGTGCCAGACGGAGCCGTGCGAGGAGTGCGAGCATCACGGGCGGCCCCACGCCGTCGGCGACCGCTGGCGCTCGGGGCAGTGCCAGGTGTGCCAGTGCCTGCCCAACCTGACAGTGCAGTGCTCCCAGTACTGCCCCTACAGCACCGTGGCCTGCCCTGAGGTGAGCGGGGTGGCCGGGGGGGTTCAGAGGGGCTGCGGGACCCTCCCACGCTGCATCGGCTCCTCTCAGGCCCGGGGCATCCGCTCTTAGCCCCTCGCACGCTCTGGCCGGACGCTGCCTGCAGGGCAGGCTGACTTGGCGCCTGCAGAGCCAGGACCCGGCTCAGGACCCTGGGGTTGGCCCCTGGCCCCTGGCCCTAGCTGGCCTCTCTGGGGTGACAGCAGCTCTCTCTTCGGCAGGGCCGGGTGCTGGTGGAGGGCACGGGGGAGGCCTGCTGCTACTGCGCGGAGGCTGGTGAGTCCTGGGCTGGGGTCTCTGGCCCTGCTCTGGGGCTCTTTGGGGGCCGGTGCCCTCTGTGCCGAAGGGCTGTCCCCATCCCTTGCCTGTGGGAGCCTCCCCGGTCCTGGTCCCGGTCCCATCCCCGTCCCACCCCCTCCCTGGTGCAAAGAGCAAGGCAGAGCCACCCCTCACCTGCCTCCTCCGGGCCCAGGTGAGAACAGGACCGCGACGCCAGCCGTGCCGACAGCCGAGCCCCCGGGGACCAGCGCGGCCGGCCCCGGTGCCCCCACCAGCCCGCCACTCTTCACCTTCCCACTGCCGCCTCTCGGAGGTGAGCCCCGGGACCCTTCCCTGCAGCGGGGACTCGGGCAGTGCTGGGGGGCACGGGCTGCATCGGCTGGGGTCTCTCCTGTGGCTGCCTCTGGGGCGGCACCAGGCCCTGCATGCGAGGGGTCTCTGCCCCAGGAATAGGACGGGCAGCCCCGGACAGACAGACAGGAGGGATGTGGTCAGTGTCTCTGGTTGTCTGTGGGCCACAGGTCCGAGGAGAGTGCAACTGTGGCCTCAGCTGGAGGGCGGCACGGCCCAGCGTCCCCGAAAGCCTTGGCGGGGCCCATCCCAGCCACGCGGGGAGGTGCTGCAAGGGGATGAGAGTAATGAAAAACTGCGTGTGGGGGTGTGTGTGCATGCACCCAGGCATGTATCGTGTATGTGCATGTGTGGGTGGGTGGGTGTGCCGGCATGTATGTGCGTGTGTGTGCATCTCTATATGTAGGTATGTATGTGCACGTGTGTGGGGGGGTCATATATATGCAGGTATGTATATCTGTGTGAGCATGTGTAGGCATGCATGTGTATGTCTGGGGGGGCTGTATTTGCACATGTGTGTATCTGTGTTTGTAGGCATGTGTTGTGGGCATGTGTGTGTATCTGCATGAGTGTAAGTGTATATAAGTATTTATGAGTGTGTGCATGTGGGGCGTGAGGTGAGGGGCAGCTGCTCTGGTTCCAGCCCTGGGCATCGGTGGCCGCGCCGGCTCCCTCCTCGCAGCCTGCCGCACCCCTGGCTTGCCTCAGAGCCCCTCTGACCCTCCTCTCCCCGCAGACCGCTGCTACGGCCCCCTGGGCCTGGCCTCCTTGCCAGACAGCAGCTTCTCCGCCTCGTCCCAGCAGCCCGAGAACGCCGCACATGCTGCGCGCCTCAACCAGGCGCTGCCGGGGCTGGACCTGCAGGGCTGGGGGCCCCAAGCGGACGTGTACCCCGAGCTCCTCTCCAACCCCCCTTACTTGCAGGTGGACCTTCTGGAGCCCAAGAACCTCACCGGTAGGCGCCTGGTCCTACACAGCTTGCAGGGCACCCACACCCCCAGGGCAGGGCCGGTGGGATGGTGCCTGGATCTCCCAGGCCTGTGCATGGTGCCAGGTACCCTGGGGGGCTGAGATCCGGCTGCCCCCAGGCCCACCCCTGCATCCCAGACCCGGTGGCCTCCGCTCATGCTGCCTCCAGGGCCAGGACGGGGGTCTCTGCACAGCAGGGTGGACACATGAGGAAGCCAGAGGGGCCCAGTGTGTGTGGACAGTCTCCCAGGCAGGGCAGCGCCCCACGGGTGGGGGGCAGAGGGGGCCCTGTGGCGCTGCCTGATCTCTGCTTTGCTCTGCTCTTCTCTCCCAGGGGTGGTGGTGCAGGGCGCAGGCTCCTCAGATGCCTACGTCACCAGCTTCCTCCTGCAATTTAGCATGGACGGGGTGAGATGGCATGACTACCGCGAGGCCTTCCCAGATGCGCAGCTGGAGCCCAAGGTACGTGCACGACACGTCAGCGGCCGGGGACCTGGTGCATCCACCCCACACGGCAGAGCCCACCACAGCAGGGAGACTGCCATGATACCACAGTCCTGTAACCCTGACCAGAGCCCACACGTGCAGACAGGGACTCCCTGAATCAGCGCAGCATGTGTGCACACACATATGGGAGGATGTGCGCGTGTGTTTATGTACATGGGTTCACATATGCTTGCATGTGTGTGTGCTTGTGTGTGTGTACGTGCACGGTTCTCTGTCCATGTACAATTTGCACATGTGGTTAAACGTGTGACCTAGTGTCTGTACACGGGTGTGTATGCATGCATGCTTGTGTGTGTTTGCACCCGTGTGTGTTTGCACACGTGTTTGCATTTGTGCACATTTGGATGTGTGTGTGTTTTTAGACATGTGCACAGGTGTGTGCAGGTATGTGTTTGCATGCATGCGCGTACACCTGTGCCGCCCAGTGCTGAACGGCCCTGGCACCCTCCTGGCCAGTGTTGGATTTAGGCTTAAGCCTAGGGCCTCTCAGTACGAAGGGCCTCTAAGTACGAAAAAAACCCCTGGACATTTTCATTCTAATATGACAAAAATATTCATATATATGGCTCCACGGTTATTATTCATATTGAGTTCATAAATTTGTGCAGAAATAGCAATAATTCATCTTAAAATGTCATGAAAATCCATTTTCGTGGATTTCATGGATTATTTTTATTAGATGGGACCTCTTAAACTGGACGTAGTTTAGGGCCTCAGCATGTCGTAATCTAGCACCGCTTTTGGCAGCTCTTCCAGGGCAACTTTGACGATGCAACCCCCGTGGTGCGAACTTTCCAGCGCCTGGTGCGGGCGCGGCACGTCCGCATCCTGCCCCAGGACTTCCACAATGGCATCTTCCTGCGCGCTGAGCTGCTGGGCTGTGAGAGAGGTAGCCTGCTTGGCCGGTGCGCTTGCCGTGGGGTGCTTGGCAATGCCAAAAGGAGCCGTCCCTCGGCCGTCCCAGGACAGCCGCAGAGGGCCCGTTACCTCGGCACTGGGGGGGGCTGCTCAGCCACAGCCTCTCCCCTCGGACCCCCACACTTCCCCCTTCTCTGCCCCAGTGCCCCCCGCGCTGCCTGGAGCCCCCAGCACGCTGCCTGCCCGCCGGCCCTGCCGCGCTGGCCAGTTCCAGTGCCGCAACGGGCGCTGCGTCCCCGCCGGCCCCCACGGTGCTGTCTGCAACGGGGTCGACGACTGCGGAGACCTCTCAGACGAGCTGCGCTGCGGTGAGCGGGCCCGGGGCGTCTCGGGGCTCCGCAGCGTCTATTTGCAATCTTTAATAGGAGCAGGACATCGGTGCTGCGGCCCCGCTGCTTTCCGGGGCGGGCTGGGGGCGATGCCTGGGGCTGCGGTGGGGGTGACTGCGTCGTGTAGTGCACGGGGTGTGTCTGGGCTGGGTCGGACAGGGCTGATCCTGCCTCAGGCGTGGGTTGTACTGGATGCGGCCCTGCAGCTCCCTGCCAGCTCCGTGGCTCTGTGATCCTGGGTGTTGCCTTGCAAAGAAAGCAGGGGTGGTTGGTGGCACTTGCTTTGCCCCCTTCCCCTCCAGGGACCCACTCGACGCCGAGCCCAGTGTTGCCAGCATGGGCCGTCTCTGCCCCACACCTCAACCGTGCCCTCCTCTTTGCCCCGCAGGGACTGCCCCATCGCTGGCGCCCTCAACCCCATGGCCGTGCCCGCTGTCCCACTTCCCCTGCGCGGGGACCGGCGGCTGCGTGGACGCGGCCCGGAGGTGCGACGGCATTGCCGACTGCCTGGATGGCACCGACGAGGCCGGCTGCGTCGCCCCGCGTGGGAGCACAGCGCCTCCTGCAGGCACTACAAGGTACCGGGCACCCACAGCAGGGGGGCATTGGCATTGTGGGGGGCGGGGGGGGCAGCATTTGTGGTGCAGGAGGCCGTGGGGATCTCATGAGGTTCAGCCTGTTCCCAGGCTCGGCCTAGCCCTAGATGCTCGCACCCATTGCTGCCTCCTGCTCGCTCTGCCGGGTGCTGGCCTCTGTGAGACGTCGGCCCTGGAGGTCCCCTGGGTCCGACTGGGGGCCGTACCCCCGGGGAGCCGGCTTTCTGGTGCACCCCTGTACTAACCCCGTGCCCCACTCCCCGCAGCCCCTCCACCCCCGGGACACCCCGTGTCTGGAGCACGCCCAAGGAGGTGAGCGACCCCGGAGCCAGCAGGAAGGAGAGCTGTGCTGCTGCCCTGTTGCAGACGGGGCCCCGCCGCGCCGGCACGGAGAGGGGGCCTCGGTGGAGGGGCTGGGGGAGAGGAGCTCGGGGAGATGGAGAGGCTGCCGTGGAGTGCGGGGCGGCGGGTGGGGGGAGGTGGGGGTCAGACTCTGTCCACGAGCTTGGAGATGACCAGGTGTCCTCTGGATCCAGCCCCTTTCTGCCAGAGCGGTGCCGGGCAGGACAGACTGCCAGACGGGCACGGTGCAGCCGATGGCCGGTCAGTGACTCTGCTCTCGCTCCTCTCCAGGTGCTGGTGTGGACAGACGGCTGGCCCTTCCCCGACGGCATCCTGCCCACCCCCGCAGGTGCGTCCCACCTGGGCCACCCACCGGCTCTCGCAGCTGGAGGGCAGAGGCAGCGGGGGGACAGGCTCCGGCGGGGAGGCCGTGCGGGGCATGAAGAGCCCCGGGCCTGGCCTGAGCCGCCCCATGTCCCTGCAGGTCCTTGCACCGAGCCGCTGGGGCTGGGCGACGGCCGGATCCGGGACCAGCAGCTGAGCGCCTCCTCCCACCGGGAAGGCAACCCCCCAGGCGCTGGGCGTCTCAACAGCATGCCCAATATGTATGCCTCTTACCTCCGCCCCCCCTGAACTGCCACGGGGTGACCGGCCGGGGCATGGCCCCGCAAAAGCCCCGGTCACCTCCTCCGGGGTGGAGAGTGGGGCCGGCTCAGCCCAGGGCTGCAGGAGAGCCAGGAGCACTGGGCAGCCAAGCAGCACCCCCCTGGCCCCAGAGGGGCGGGGGGCAATGCCTGGGGGAGCAGATGTGGCACCCTGCCATGGGGCTGGGGGTGCCCAGGGGGTCTGTGCCAGCCCCGTGGGGGACTGGCTGCAGGCAGGGGGTCCCCGAGCACTTGCTCCCCTCCAGGCCCAACATGGAGCTGGGCTGGAGCCCGCTGCCGGACGACCCCAGCCCCTACTTCCAGGTGGACCTGCTGCAGCCCACCTTCGTGAGCGCCGTGGTCACGCAGGGCGGGACACGCTCGGGGGGGTTTGTCACCCGCTACCGCCTGGCCTACAGCTACGACGGCGCGCACTACCGCGACTACGCCCCCCGCGGCGGCCCGGCACAGGTACCCAATAGGCAGCCCTCACCCTCCTCCACGAGGCTCCTGGTGTGATTCTTGGGCCCTGATCCTCCTCTCCTGCGGGGCCCTGATCCTGTCCCACCTCACCCCGAAAGCCGGCCCCACACAGCCCCCTCCTAAGCAGGGCCAAGGTCTCCCCTAACCTCTGCTCTAGCTCCGAGGCAACCCGAACGCCTTCCCCGTTCCTAGGTGCTGGAGGGCAACGCGGACAGCAGCACCCCTGTGCGGCAGGAGCTGAGCCCAGCCATCCTGACCCGCTCCCTGCGCCTCGTGCCCGTGGCGTTTCACCGCGACATCGACCTGCGCCTGGAGCTGCAGGGTTGCCCCTGGGGTAAGGGCCGCTCCCTGGGGCAGGGCAGGCTGGGATCCTGCGTGCAGGCAGGGTCAGCGCAGGGCAGCGGGGACCAGCGTGCAGGCCTGGGCCACGGGTGCAGCAGGCAGGACGGGAGCCCGGGGGACCCGGCACCGGGACTGCCTGCCTGAGCCCATCCTCCTCCTTCCCCTTGCAGGTGCTGCTCCCCCGGGGACCGGACCCGCCAGCCCCTCCGCTGCCTCAGAGCCCGCGGGGACTCCGGCTAGGATGCCCAGCGTAGCCAGCGAGAGCAGCCAGGCCGAGTCCACGGGCAAGCCGATGCCCACAGGAGGTGCAACCGTCCAGAGCCCCTTGCCGGGGACAGCAGCCGGGACTCCGGGGCTGCGGGAGAAGCCTGAGCACACAGGAGCCCCCGCGCTTGCCAGCATCAGCCCCGGTGCGACGGAGCCCCCCACAGCTGTCGTGCCCGGGCTGAGCACCCCCGTGCCCACCACGGGGGCCCCAGGGACCCCCGGGCTGCCCTGGGCACAGGCGACCTCTCCTGGGACGCCGCGCCGGCCGGGAACCACCCCGCCAGCCATGGCTGCGGTGACGGTGTCAGCTGGAGACCGCGGGATGCCTGGGATGCTCACGGGGTCCTCCGTCCCCGGCTGGCCTGGGCTGGCCACCACCCTCCCAGGTAAGCAGGGGCGTGGATTAGCGCCCAGTCTGGCGGGGAGCTGGCCAGGGCCGGGGGGTCCCCACCACTGCCCCTCAAAGCCCCCCCATCCGAAACAGCCTGCAGCGCCGGCTGCCCCCCTTGCACCTGCAGCCGCTGCCTTGGGGTCATCGGCAGCTGAGCGATGCTGTCCCCTTGCATGGGGCCAGAGGAGCAGGCCCATGCCTATGGGTCCAGGGGTAGGCGAGGGGGGAGAGGGGCAGCTGCTTAGAGACCCCAGCCCCCAGCGTTTTCTGCAGTGACCCAGTGCCGCGTGTCCTCCACCGTGGCAGGGCCCCCGCTGCCCCGGCTGCTGTGCACCCAGGGGCAGTTCTCCTGCGAGGTGCTGGGCTGCGTGGATGCGGGCGCCGTGTGCGACGGGCGCGAGGACTGCCTGGACGGCTCCGATGAGTGGCAGTGCGGTGAGTCCGGGGGGGTGCTGCAGTCTGATTTGCTCTCGCCGGGGGTGCAGAGTGGCTGTCGGGGCCCCCCTACCGGTATCGACCCTCTCTCCCCTTGCAGGCGGCCCAGCGCCCTTCACTGTGCCCCCCGTCACCCTGCCGGTGCCCGACGGCCGCCCCGGCGCCTGCTCCCCCAAGCAGTTCCCCTGCGGCAGTGGGGAGTGCTTGCCCCCGGACAAGCGCTGCGACCTGCACCACGACTGCGCCGACGGCTCCGACGAGAGCAGCTGCGGTATGGGCGGCCCCGGGGGGGCGGGCAGCCACGCCTACCCCCGCCTCTCCGGGGGCACGTCCTGCCTGACACCCCCGTCTCTCTCCCCCCACCCAGTCGACTGCATCCTGTCTCCCTGGAGCGGCTGGAGCGAGTGCAGCCGGTCGTGCGGGCTGGGGGTGACCTTCCGGCGCCGGGACCTGCTGCGCCGTGCCCTGCCCGGCGGCCAGTGCGAGCGCAACGAGTTCGACAGTCGCTCCTGCTTCCTCCGCGCCTGCCCAGGTTCCCCCCCCCGGCATGCTGCAGCCCCCTGTCGTCTCCCTGATACCGTCGCGGACCTCCCCGCAGCGTCCCGGCTCCCACGGGTCCCAGCTGGATCAGTGGGGAGTGGGTCACAGGGGCCAGGCCAGCCTGGTGGTCGGGGCGGGGGCCGGGGAAGCTGGTCCCCAGCCGCCGGCCCCATGGCACCTCTCTCCCGGGGGGGCTGCAGTGCACGGTGCCTGGGCCGCGTGGGGCGAGTGGTCGGACTGCGACGCGGAGTGCCGGGGCGGGGTGCGGAGCCGCGCGCGCGGCTGCGCCGACCCCCCGCCCAAGAACGGGGGCCAGGCTTGCCCCGGCGACGCCGTGCAGACAGAGCCCTGCAACCTGCAGCCCTGCGGGGACGCCCGCGGTGAGAGCCCCGGGGAAAGGGTCGGGGTGGGGGCACAGGCGTGACCGAGGTAGGGGATGGACGGGGATGGGGCTGGGGGCACTGGGCAGGGGGTGCTGAGTGCCAGGAGGGGAGAGCTGCAGGGGGGCCGGGGGTAGCAAGGGGGCACAGCTAGGGTGTCTCCGCCTCACCTGCTGGCCCCCGGCCCCGCTCCTGCCCGTAGACTGCGGCCCGGAGATGGTGTACGTGCAGGCCACGGACTGCGAGAGGGGCCTCGTGGCGCCGTGCCCCCAGGCCTGCCGCGACCTGGGCGCCCAGCGGAGCTGCCAGAGCCCCTGCGTGGAGGGTGAGCGGCACTGGGGCCCGCGGGCCAGGCCGGGTTGTTCGGGGGAGCAAGAACTCAGGTGTCCCCCCACTGTTCGATGCATCCTCTCCCTCCCCCTTGGCGGGAGCAGACGTGGGGGTGTCCCCCTGGGCACAGGCTGTGCTGGAGGTGCCCTGCGTGGCACCAGTCCCCCTTGTCCCTGCCCTGGGGTCTGCGGGGTTTCTCCCGTGCCTGCACCTGCAGGAGCCCACCCCGCTGCGCCAGGCCCGGCGGGTGGGTGCTCACTGTGTCTCGTGGGCCTCGGCAGGCTGCCGGTGCCCCCCCGGGCTCTTCCTGCAGGACGGCGGCTGCGTGAATGTCAGCCAGTGCCACTGCCACGTGGGCCCCGAGCCGCGCCGTCCCGGGGAGATGTTTCTGCGTGACAACTGCAGCCAGTGGTGAGGCACCACAGGGCTCGGCTCCTGCCCACTGCACCTGGCCTCACTGCACCCTGCGCGTTGTCCCCTGCCCACTGCACCTGGCCCTACTGCACATGCTGCTTGCTGCACACTGCCCGCCGTGTGTGATGCCCCCAGCTCCGCTGCATGCTGTGCATTGTACCCTGCTGGCACCGTTCCCCAGTCACACTGCACATTGCCCTACTGCACACTGCAACCTGTTGGCACTGCACTCAGCCCTGCTGCCCATTGCACCTTGCCCCGCTGCCCCCTGCCCTACTGCACACTGCAGCATATCTGCAGAGCACCTGGCCACACGGCACCCTGTGCGTTATACCCTGCTGACACTGTCCCCTGCCCCACTGCACATTGTCTCCTGCCACGATGCCCCTGCCACACTGCACACTGCACATGCCTGCACTGCCCGCCCCTGCCCACTCACAGCACAGGGCTGCCCAGTCCCGCTCCCTGGGTGGCCTGGCTGAGGTGTGGTCACTGGGCGCTCCCTGCCCTGCCGTGTGCATGCTCACCGCACTGCTAGTGCCCTGAAAGCCCCCTCAGGCCAGGGTGGAGGACCCCCTGGTGGGGGGCACCCCCGGCTGTGCTGACCCCACACCCCATACGGCATCTCGCGGAGCTCTTTGCCTCTTGGGCACAGGCTTAGCAGGAGCCAGGCACCCCCAAGCCTGGAAGGGAGGGAGTGGGGGTGAGAAGTGAGAGAGGGTCCAGAAGCAGCGATAAATATGATCCAGAGCTTGGAAGGCAAGTCCTAGGAGGAGAGACTGGAGGGGCTGAGCAGGTTCAGCTGGTGGGAAGGGGCGCGGCCTCGGCCTGGGGTCTCTGGAGCATCTCTGAGCCCCCCTGGCCGTGGCAGGACACTGCCAGCCCTCGTCTCCCGGCTTCACGTGGGGCGAGTTTGGGGGCTATGGGTGTCTGGGCAATGACCTGTTGCTATTGCTGGGTGTCTGGTGGCTGTGCACAGAGCTATTGCTTCTCTGGGTGAGACAAAGCTATACCTGTGCTGGTGCTGCCCGGGGCAGGCATGTTCCCGTGCCCCCACCTGCCCCATGCCACTGCCAAAGCCCCGCTCTGCTCTGACCCCTGACCCAGGTTGCCTTTGCCCTTCTCCCCCTAACCCCATCTGTGTCCTCTGCAGCGTGTGCCTGGACGGCGTGGTCACGTGCGACTCCGTGCCCTGCCCCGTGCCCTGCGGCTGGTCGGCCTGGTCGGCCTGGACGCCCTGCGACCGCAGCTGTGGCGTCGGCATGCAGGAGAGGTTCAGGTGTGCCCGGGGGACGCAGCTCCGGGCCCTGGGGACTCTCGCGGTGGGTGGGGAGCAGAGCCAGCATCCCCCCTGGGACATCAGGTGACGGTTCTCCGTGGCTCGGGGAGCCCTAGGGAAGAGATGGAGCCGTGCTGGCCGGGGGGAGCTCGGAGCTGCCCCCACGTCCCACTGCCACCGGGGTGGAGGAGGGGAACAGGGTCAGCAGGAGGGTGCTACTGACCCCCTCCTCCCCACAGGTCGCCCTCCAACCCCGCTGCAGCAAACGGCGGGGCCCCCTGCGATGGGGACGCCCAGGAGGTGCGGGAGTGCCACACGCCCTGCCCCGCTGGTACGTACGTGTTGCTGGGGGCTGCGTGCCGGCCGGGGGGTGGCGACACCAGGTCAGCTGTCAGCAGTGGGGGCGATAGCGCACCCGGGGGGGACCCAGCAGTCCAGGCGGCCCTGCTTCAGTGCAGCCCCCAGCACCCTCCACCCCAGCCGGTCCTAGGGGGCCTGCTGCCTCCCACCCCCTTGCGTGCGTGGTGCAGCTGTGTCCCCTGGCACCAGCACTGACCCTCTCCCTCCCTCATGATGCTCCCAGAGCCGCCCGGGCCCTGGAGCGCCTGGACCCCGTGGTCGCCCTGCTCCAAGACCTGCTTCTACGACGTGGACCGAGTCGGGGTGCGGAAGCGCTTCCGCCACTGCAACGGCACCGGGGAGCTCAGCGCAGGGGGCAGCTGCCAGGGGCCGTCCGTGCAGGAGGAGCCGTGTGACACGCCGCCCTGCCCCGGTGAGTGCCGCTGGGGGCAGGAAGGCACCGAGACCCAGGGGAGGACGGGAGGGGTCGCTGGCGTGGCAGCGTGGCCCCAAGGATGGGACGTGCTCCTGGGTAGTGGTGCTCCACCCTGGCTGGGGGGTCCTGGCTCCATCCTGCCCCCTTCACCCCAACACTGCGGAGGCTGGGGACCTTCCAACCTCTCACCCCTCGTGCTGCTGGCTCTCCCCGGCAGTGGAGGGCGTCTGGACCCCGTGGACGGCCTGGTCCGCCTGCTCAGCCGCCTGCGACTCCGGCGTCCAGACCCGCAACCGGACCTGCTCCAACCCGGCCTACGGCGGGCCCGAGTGCTCGGGGCCCCTGGTCCAGACCCGCGACTGCAACACGCAGCCCTGCAAGGGTACGGGGATGGGGCTGGGCAGAGGGCACGTTCACCCCCGTGGCTGGGAGATGCCCTAGGGAGGGGCAGGCCTCTGGGGCACGATGGAGCGAGTGCCCATGCCCCCCCTGCCCACAGTGCTGTGCCCGGAAAACATGGTGTACCGCACGGCCGAGGAGTGCCAAGAGCACGGCGGCGCTTGCCCGCGGCTCTGCCTGGACCAGGACGTCGGTGTGGAGTGTGCCGCGCATTGCTACGACGGCTGCTACTGCCCTGCCGGGCTCCGGCTGCTCAACGACACCTGCGTGCCACCCACCGCCTGCCCCTGCCACCACCAGGGCCTGCTCTACCCACCTGGCACCACTGCCCCACTCGACGCCTGCAACAACTGGTAGGTGCCGGTGGCCCGGGGACCCTGGCTGGGGCTGGATTCGAGGCACGAATGCGCCATGGGTTGATAAAGGGGCATCGTGAGACTTTCTGTCTTGTTCGCGATTTCCGCCTTCCTCATCCCTGATGTGTTGTTGGCAATTTTTGATGGCTGTGGGGCGTGGGGCTGATCCCAGACCTCTGCAGCTGCTGGGGTCAGCTGACCGGCTCTGTCTCCTCCACAGCACCTGCATCTCTGGGGAGATGGTGTGCGGCACGGAGCCTTGTCCAGGTAACATCCAGCCCTGGCCCTGCCCTGGCCAGGCTACGGCGCTCTCCAAGGCGGGTGCTCAGGGCTGGGTGGGGACAGGAAGGTGCAATGCCAGGGCGCTGGGTCCAGGCCAGCCCCAGCTGCCACGTGGTGCAGTCTGGTCCCTCAGGGTCCCCAGGGATCCCCAGGGGTGGGTCCCTAATGCCATTGCCCCCTTGCAGTGGACTGCGGTTGGAGCAGCTGGACGGCGTGGAGCTCCTGCAGCCGTAGCTGCAACGTGGGCACGCAGCGGCGGTACCGCGCTGCCTCCCAGCCGCCCGCCGCCTTTGGGGGCCGCGAGTGTCCGGGCCCCAGCGTGGAGGTCACCTTCTGCAGCCTGCAGCCCTGCAAGGGTGCGTGAGCCAGCGCAGCTGCCAGGGAGACCCCCCTGCTCCGGCCGGGGGGCACAGGCGGTCTGTGGGGTCGGGGGTCCTGGGGGGTGGGTGCGGACCCCGAGAGGCGTGGTGGGACCTGCCTGGTCCCGGCATGCCTGAGCGGTGCCCATTCTGCGCAGATGTGGGGGCGGAGTGGGGCCCCTGGTCCGAGTGCTCGGTGCCCTGCGGGGGCGGCTACCACAACCGCACGCGGGCCAGCGCCACCCTCCACCGGGTCGAGTTTGCCACCTGCAACCTCCAGCCCTGTGCCGGTGAGGCCCTGTCTGTCTGTCTGTCTGTCTGAGCCCCTGGCTCCACCAAACCCAGCTCCGGAGCCTCCTCCCAGCTCCATGCCCATCTCCTCCGGCTCATGCCCCCTCCTTGGCCATCGGAGAAATGCAGCCAGGACACCCCCCTTTCGCCTCTGGCCCCAGTGTCCCATGCACGGCCGGCACCGCGAGGGCCTTGCCAGCTTGGGGCACTTGCCAGCCCCGCCAAGACGCTTGCTCGTGCCCTCTCCCATCTCCCCGCTTTCACCCCACGCCAGGCGAGACGCCCGGCGTCTGCCCGGACGGGAAGGTCTGGCAGGAGTGCGGCGACGTGCCGGCCTCGTGCGCGGAGCTGAGCGCGGCGTTCCCGGCCAACGGGACTTGCCGCGCCAGCTGCTACTGCCCCCCCGGTGCCGTCCTGCTGGTGAGTAAGGGGCCGTGCTGGATGTGGCCGTGGGGGCAGCAGGTGGAAGAGAGGCCCTGCCCCGCCTGCTGCCCCCGCGGGGTCCCGCCGCCCGGTCTGGGGTCCCAGCGAAGACGCGTGGGGGGCTGGGATGTCCAACGTGCCGTGTGCCCGCAGGACAACGCATGCGTGGCGGCGTCCGAGTGCCCGTGCACCGAGGCCGGCGTGCTGTACCGCCCCGGCGACACCGTGACCAGGGGCTGTGAGAGCTGGTCAGTGCGCCCTGCCCGCGGCTCCCCACACCCCTGTCCCGTGTCCTCCAGGGCTGACCCCTGCTCTGTCCCTCCCCCAGCTCCTGCGTGTCCGGCCGCGTCTCCAACTGCTCCCGCGGGCCCTGCGGGCACGGTAAGGCAGAGCGGGGCATCTTGGAGCCCAGGGAAAGTGGGTGCCCCCCAATCTGGTGCCCCCAGAAGCAGATGGTCCCACTGCCTGGACCCCCTCGCTCATGGGGACCCAAAGACTCTGTCCCACTTGTGCCCACCCTGCTCCTGGCCTGCCCTGGGTCACCAGGCAGCCCCTACCACCCCACGGCCCTAGCCCGGCTCTACTCCCTGAACTCAGCACCCATGACCCGCCAGCACTCCCCCCCAGGCAGGGACCAGAGGCACCCAGGCCCCCACCCCCGGGCTCTCCCTGCGGGGGAGCGTTGCAGCCTGGGACGGGTCTGGGAAGACCCTCTCTGGTCCCTGGGGTGCAGGGAGCTGCCAGCCTCCCTGCAGTGGTGCCCCCGCTTCCCCCCAGCGAACGGCAGCTGGTCGGAGTGGACGCCCTGGAGCGAGTGCTCGGCCTCCTGCGGGCTGGGCCTCCAGAACCGGTACCGCTTCTGCACGGACCCCACGCCTGCCGGCACCGGGCTGCCCTGCCCGGGCCCCGAGGGCGAGGTGCAGCCCTGCCACCGCCAGCCCTGCTCCCGTGAGTGCCCCGGGCTGAGCTGGGGGGGTGGTCTCTGGGTCCTCTCTGCATGGCTGGGGTTGGCGGGGGGAGGCCCCCCACCAGGGGCACGCACCCCCCGCTCTGCGCGCAGGGGCTGACGGCAGTGCCTATGCCAGGGATTGGGGGCTGGGGTGCCTGGAGCCCCTGGGGCGAGTGCACCCGGAGCTGTGGCGGGGGCCTGAGGACCCGGACCCGCGGCTGCGACAACCCTCCGCCCCAGGGCCAGGGCGACTACTGCGAGGGGACCCCCACCCAGGTGGAGGCCTGCCACCCCCACGACTGCCCCGGTGAGTGGGGCTGGGCTGGCGGGTGGTGATGCTGGGGGGGTGCGGGGTTGCAATGGGGGCATCCAGCAGGGCAGGGCGGGGGTGCCAGAAAAGGATGCTCTGCTCTTCCACCCTTGCAAGTGGGCTGGAGGAGTCACCCCCAGCCGGGCAGAGGGCTGTGGGGTGGGAGTCCCCGGGGTGCCGTGGGCCCCGCCCTCACACCCTGCCTCCCCGCACCCGCAGCGCTGGAGTGCGCAGTTGTGGAGGGCTCCGTGTACAGCCGCTGCGGCCCCTCCTGCCCCCGTTCCTGCGACGACATCTCGGTAAGAGCCCCAGGGTGGCACCCCACACCGCTGCCTCCCCCGCTCTGGACGCCGTGATCCCCCAGCGCGTCGGGGGTGCTGCGGCCTGGGAGCCCGGTCCCCTCCTGACCGTGCCCCGTGTGCCCAGCACTGCGTCTGGAGCTGCGAGCCCGGCTGCTACTGCACCCACGGGCAGGTGCTGAGCGAGAACGGCACGGCCTGCGTCGACCCGCGGGACTGCACCTGCCTGGACCTGCTCAGCGGCCGCCGGCACCTGCCCGGCCAGACCGTGCCCCGGGGCGATGGCTGCAATCACTGGTGAGGGGCTGGGGCAGGGGTAAGGGAGCCTGGAGACCACCTTTAGCATGCCCTGGTGCTTTGCTTCCTGTCCCAAACCCCGGGTCGCGCTCTGGAGATGCCCCCGGGCTGCAGCTCAGCCGGCCTCGTAGAACCAGGGGTGCTGGCTCCATGCCGCGGCTGGGCCCGCACCCCTGGCCTCACTGCCCTCGCCTCCCTGCCCCAGCACCTGCACCGGGGGGAAGATGCTCTGCACCAGCCTGCCCTGCCCAGGTGAGGAGCCAGGAGGGTCTCGCTACCGCAGGGGCGGGGGATGAGGTGCCCTGCAAGTGGTGGGGAGATGGGCTGGGGGGATCCTGGAGGCAGGAGGGGGCCTGGGGGGGCTCCAGGGGAGAGTGTGGGGAGTCGGCGCCCCCCCACGGATAGGCTGCGGGGGACGGAGGGTCCCTGGGGTGGCCCATGCCAACCCCTGCCCGGCTCTCCGTCCCCCAGTGCCCGGCGCCTGGTGCGACTGGTCCCCCTGGACCCCCTGCTCGAGGACGTGCGGCAGCGAGGCCACGACGCGGTACCGCGCCTGCGCCTGCCCCCAGCCCCAGCACGGCGGCTCCGACTGCGCCGGGGACCAGGAGCGCCACGGGGACGCCGGCGTCCAGCTGCAGCGCCAGGACTGCCCCTCTGCCACCTTCTGCCCAGGTGCCGGCCCCCCTCCCCAGGGCCCTGGCTGCATGGGACCCCGGGGGTACCCGGGGCATGGGGCGGAGACCCGTGTCCCCCCCTGCCCCCCCCCGAGGCCCCAGCTGAGCAAGGAGGGGCGGCCGGGGCGGCTCTGGGTCTCACGCCTTGTCCTGCTGGCAGTGGATGGCGGCTGGAGCTCCTGGGGCCCCTGGTCGCCCTGCGACGCCTGCGGCGGGGAGTCGACGCGCGGCCGGGATTGCAGCAGCCCCCCTGCCCGCTTCGGGGGCAAGCTGTGCCCCGGGGAGGCCTGGCAGAGCCGGCCGTGCCACGACGGGGCCACCGCCTGCGAAGGTGAGACGTCGGCTGGCCCACGGGGACCGATCTGCTCCCCCATCCCAGGCCCCGGTCTCTGCCCTGGCACCAGCGACAGCCGGGCCGGTCTCCCGGCTCAGCCCGGGGCCGTGGGACGCTGCGATGAAGCCTCGCCCCTGCGGGCCCTGCGGCAGCACGCCGCGGGTACCCGCATCCACCTGCCCCGCTGGGCGCTGACCCCCATGCCCTCCCTCAGGCTGCGGCGGGGGGCAAGTGCCCTTCTCCTGCGGGAAGCCGTGTCCCCGCTCCTGCGAGGACCTGCAGGCCGACGCCGGCTGCCTGGAGAGCGCGCGGTGCCAGCCCGCCTGCGGCTGTCCCGAGGGGCGGCTGCTGCAGGACGGGGCCTGCGTGAGCCCGGGGCAGTGCCGCTGCAAGTACCAGAGCGGCTCGGGGGGTGAGTGGCCCCGGGCCCGGGGCAGCAGGGGTCGGAGGCCCGGGGGTCCAGACTGGGGGGTTTCCCTTTCCTCCGCAGCAGGGGCATGGCTTGGGCCCGGCGTCTCTGAAGCATCCAAGCCCCGCTTTGCAGCAGCAGGATGTTGGCGGCTGCGGCCCCTTTGCTTTCCGGGGGGCAGGGCAGGGGCGGGGGTATACCTGGGGTGACTGTTGCGCGGCTCCGAGGCCGGACACGAGTTTTGTCTGGGCTGGTTTGGACGGGGCGTGGACTGGACGTGACCCCGCAGCTCCCTGCCAGCTCTGCGTCGTTGTGACGCTGATCCTGGAGGCAGGGTTAGGGGGTCCTGCGCCAGCCCTGGCCTGGCAGGAAGGGAGCAGCGGGGTCCAAGCCCCCAACCTGAGACAAGTGGGGTAGGGGGACGGCGCGGCGAGACGCTGTTGGGTTGCAAGCAGAGGTCCGGCTTGCACTTCGCCCCGTGCCTGGGGTGCAGCAGCTATGGGGGCCGGCGGAGGAAGGGGCACTGGGATGACGTCTCCCGTGTCCGCACCCACAGGGACCCCCGAAGACCGGACCTTGCCAGGCTGGGCCGGCCCTGCCCCCTGGGAATACGTGCAGCCCGGGGAGACGGTGCACGGGCCCTGCCAGAACTGGTGAGTGCTGGGGGGCAGCTGAGCCCTGACCCGAGGGGGCAGTAGCGAGGCAGGTGCCCCAGGGGCTGTGGCTGGGCGGGGGGGCGGCCAGCTCCCAGCACATCCCTGTGGACTCGGGGGGCGGCTGCCGGATGCAGGCAGCGTGGGATAACGAGCCCCCCCGCCCCCCCGCAGCACGTGCGAGGACGGGCACCTGTGGTGCCGCGCCGACCCTGCCTGCCCGCTGGACGGGCGCTGGGGCGCCTGGGGGCCGTGGTCGCCCTGCTCCCACCGCTGCCGGGAGGGCGCCCAGGTCCGCGTCCGAGCCTGCGACAACCCCGCGCCCCAGCGCGGGGGCCGGGGCTGCGCCGGGGGCAGCCAGCAGCAGAGAGCCTGCCGGGGACAGCTGCCCTGCGAAGGTGACGGGGCAAAGGGCACGGGGCTGAGCATGGATGAGAGCTGCAGGGCGAGGGGTGGGGGGTCTGCAGGGGGTCAAGCCACATCTGTGGTAGGATGCAAAATAGGGAGCCCCGTCGCACCGGGCACGTTTAGCTCGGGTCGCTGCACCGGCCTAGAGCGCTTGGAGCTGCACGTGTGTAAGAGGCCGCGTGTGCCAGAGACGTTCCCATCTCAGCGGGCAGCACCCAGGGAAAGGGGGAAACTGAGGCTGGGAGGGCTGTGCAAGGGGCCAGGGGGCAGAGCTGGGATGGTCTCGGGGCAGCGGGTCATCCTGGGGAGCCTCATCTTACCATCCCGCCCCCGCTTTGCATGTCCCAGAGGAGGCACCATGGAGCGCGTGGTCCCCGTGGGGCGCATGCAGCGTCACGTGTGGCGGCGGGGAGCAGATCCGCACCCGGGAGTGCCTCCGCCCCGGCTGCCAGGGCCTGTCTGCGCAGAGCAAGACCTGCAACACCCAAGTCTGCCTCGGTGAGTGGCCCCCCGCCCTCCCCTGCTTCCCCTGCCCAGGGGAGCGGGCTCTGAGCGCCCTCTCGGCCCCCCCCAGAGGTGGGCTGCCCGGCGGGGCGGCTGTACCGCGAGTGCCTGCAGGAGGAGGGCTGCCCCTACAGCTGCGCCCACCTGGCCGGACAGATGGACTGCTTCTCAGACGGCTGCGAGGAGGGCTGCCACTGCCCCGCCGGCACCCTGCAGCACCGCGGCGCCTGCCTCCAGGTCAGCCCCCAGCCTAGGGCACCCCGGGGGCGGGAGGGGAGGGGAGGGGAGGGACCACCACATCTTGCCCCGGGACTCTTGCGTTTGCATCCTCTCCTGCGCATGGGGGTTCAGGAAGGGAGCCCCTCTACGCGCGGCTGGGGCTAAGGGGGCTTGCTGAGTTAGACGAGGCCTCGGCATAAAAAGCGACGCGCCGGTTTCTTCTCGTGAACGTTGCAAAGCTGGACGTGAGCGTAACCAGCACGTGCGTCAGGCCGCGGCCGTGCAGAAACACCAATGCTTGGGAGGTTCAGGGGTTGGAGGGCTGGTCCCTGCCTGTTTGCACCCCCACATTGCATGGCAAGGGGTTTCCCCAGAGCTGTGCCATCCGCCCCCCCCGGCAGGAGTGCCCCTGCGTGCTGACCGAGGACATCCTGTGGGCGCTGCAGAACGTCTCCGCGGCCCCTGGGGCCTCGCTGACCACTGTGACCGCCCAGGGCCGCCCCCTCGTGCCTGGCCAGGAGGTGCCGCACCGCAGCGGCCTCCGCTCCGGCTGTAGCAGCTGGTGAGTTGCCGGACACTGGGAGCCACGGGAGGATGGGGCGGTCGTGGGCCCTGCGCCCACGTGCTGGCGCGGCTCCGCTCTGGATCGGCGCGTGGATCCGGGACGTAAAACCACAGCGGCACAGAGATGTCAAGCTGGGAGGGAGCTGCGGGGTTGCATCCAGTCCAAACCCGGCCTACGACAGGGCCAGGCCCGTCCAAAACACCCCGGACAACCCCCGTGCCCGAGCTCAGAGCCACACGCCAGTCACCCCCAGGCATCGCCGTCTCCCCGTGACGCTGGGGCCCTTTCTCGCCTCCCAGCACCTGCCAGCATGGGCAGCTCAACTGCTCCTTCGCCCCGTGCCCGCTGGACGGGGGCTTCGGCGCCTGGAGCCCCTGGACCTCCTGCTCCCGCACGTGCGGCGGGCTGGGAAACATGACGCGGGCACGGAGCTGCACGCGCCCCGCGCCCGCCCACGGGGGCAGGGACTGCGCCGGGCCCCGGACGGACACCAAGTACTGCCAGACGCCCGACTGTGCCGGTGAGCCGGCGCCGGGGGCCGCAGGAGGGTGTCCGGGGAGCCGGGCGGGTGCTGGGGTTGGGGCACGGTGACCCCTGTTCTCTCTTCTCCCCCCTCAGCAGTGGAAGGTCCCACGAAGGAGCCGGTGCCCCGTGTCCCAGGTACAGGGCCACGCTGGGAGCGGGGGGCCGTGAATACCCCTTGCTTGGCTGGGATGCACCCCTCCTTGTCTCCGAGCCTCAGTTTCCCCAGAATGCTCCTCCCCCCGCAAGGTGTGCGCTGGTGGCCTCCAGACCTTCGAGGTCACCCTGTGCTGCCCTGTGTCCCCGTGCCGCAGGGCCCGAGGGGGGCTTCAGCCCCTGGTCGTCCTGGACGCCCTGCTCCCGGACCTGCACCGACCCCGAGCTCCCGGCCCTGAAGACCCGGACCCGGTTCTGCGCGGCGGGAGCCAACTGCACGGGGGAGGCCTTCCAGGAGCGGGCCTGCAACCTGCCCCAGTGCACAGGTCTGGGGGGCTGAGAGGCCTGGGGTGCGGCTCACCTGCGACATGAGCCGGCTGAGCTCAGCTGGCGCACCGGGCTCTGCCCGCTCACAGCCCCAGGTCCTAGTCGGCTCAGGGCAGGCCCGTCGAGCTGCCCCGAGGCTCGGGCACAAAAGACCCCCGCACACGGGGCAGCAGGCACCGTCCCTCGGAGGGGTCCAGGGTGGCTGCACGTGGGGAGCAGGGGTGGATGCAGTCCCTGGGTGTTGCAGCACCCCCCAGCCCATGCACGGCTGCTCACTGGGCCCCGCTGCACCCCACAGACGTGCCCCCGTGCCTGGGCGAGGAGTGTGAGGGCATGAACTGCAGCTGGACGGGCTGGGGCCCCTGGAGCCCGTGCTCGCGCAGCTGTGGCGTGGGGCAGCAGCAACGCCTACGTGCCTACACCCCGCCTGGCCCCGGCGGGCACTGGTGCGAGGGCATCCTCAGCGCCCACGCCGAGCGCCGCTTCTGCAACCTGCAGGCCTGCAGAGGTAGGGGGGCTCACGGCGAGCCTGGGTCTGGCCCTCCGCTCCTCTCCCTGCCTGCAGCCGTGCCGGGCCCGGTTTTGGACGAGCTCCTGGAGGTGCCCGGAGCTGGGCTGGGGGGTGACGGCTCTTCTTCCCCACAGTGGACGGGGCCTGGTCCAGGTGGAGCCCGTGGTCGTGGTGTGACCGCACCTGCGGCGGGGGCCGCTCCGTGCGCAGCCGCACCTGCACCCACCCCCCACCCAAGAACGGCGGGCGCCGCTGCCCCGGGGAGAAGCACCACGTCCGTGTCTGCAACCCACGGCCTTGCGGTAGGGAGCGCGGGGGTCGTGGGCAGGAGCCTGGGACCCCATCTCCAGGGTGTGCTGGAGGGGCCCCCGGGATGCAGTGCAGGTCCTGGGGTCGGGGTCGTGCCGTGCACCCTTGTGAGTCCCCGCAAGCTTACGGCACACTGGGGTCTGTGCGGGATGCAGGCGTCTCAGGGACCTCCTAGGGGGTACGGAGCCAGGTGGGGAAGTCAGACGTGGCTCCCAAGCTCCCCCGTGCTGGGCTGAGCAGCTCTGGCCTGCAGCAAAGGGGCTGGGCTGGGGGTCTGCACCCGTCCCCCCTGCAAGGCAGGGGGAGGCAGGGCCCAGGAGAGGCCCCTGGGCAGGTGCAGGGGCCCTTGTCTGCGTCACCGGCAGAGGCAAGGGCAACCCCAGGGCCCCCCAAGGCAGTCTCTCCCAGCCTGGGGCTACGCTAACGTGTGCCCCCTGCAGAGGAGGGCTGCCCACCGGGCATGGAGATGGTGGACTGCGCCAACAGGTGCCCACGCCACTGCGGGGACCTGCAGGAGGGCATCATGTGCCAGGACGCAGAGGCCTGCGAGCCCGGCTGCCGCTGCCGAGATGGTGGGTGCCTGCAGTGGGGGGGGGGGGGTGGTGGGGTCACTGGCTCTGCTTGGGGTTGGGGGGGCTTGCTCAGGCATTATGCTCCTCCCATTGGTGACACCCCCGTTGGTCACTTGCCCTCTCCCCGGAGTGGGGATAGCAGTGGGATCCCGCGCATGCCCTGCAGGGGACTCGCTATGTGCGGTGCGCGGTATGGGACCTATGACACCCCTCTGAGTAGTGTGGTGCTGCCCAGCAAGAGGCAGCACTGTGTCAGTGCTCACACATGTAGACACATGCATGTATACATGCGCACTCTTGCATATGCCCAAATGCACATTCATACACACAAGCACACAAACGCATGCACACTCACACCCATAAATACACATACATTTACATGTGCATACACACATATACACACATGCACGTGCCTTACCCATACATGCACATGGCCTCGCACGCATATGCACATGCACCACAGCCCAACGTGCATTGCCCTGCAGGGCACAGACAGGCTCCATGTGATCCCAGCAGGCCCTGGCTGCCCCACATCACCTTCCCCTCTGCCCCGCAGGGACCCTGGAGCAGGACGGGGTGTGCGTGCCGGCCCAGCTGTGCGAGTGCACGGACATGCAGGGCCACAGCTGGGCGCCGGGCAGCTTGCGGGACGACGGCTGCAACAACTGCACGTGCACGGGCGGGCGGCTCGTGTGCACCAACCACACGTGCCCACCCTCCCACTGCGCCTGGAGCCGCTGGTCCAGCTGGGCCGAGTGCAGCCTCACCTGCGGCCACGGCCGCCAGAGCCGTTTTAGGTGGGCCCCACCTGCGTGGGCTGGGGGGCACTGGCGTGGGGAGCGTCCAGCCCTTTGGGAGTTGTTTGGCCATGTCCCAGCCACGCTCTCACGCTCTGCCCTCCTTGCTTTCCAGGACACCCACGTCGGGGTCGGAGGCAGCCGAGTGCCAGCAGGAGCAGCTGCAGAGCTGGCCCTGCGCCCCGGGGCCTTGTCCCCCGCTCTGTCCCCTCGCGGGCAGCGACCGGCGCCTGGGGGATACCTGGCTGCAGGGCGAGTGCCAGCAATGGTCAGTGCCACGGGGTCAGGACGGTATCGGGGGCAGCCAGTGCAGCCCCCTGGGAGCCAGGACTCCTGGGTCGTCCCCTCTCTCCCCGCAGCAGGGGGCTAACCCCAACCTGAATGGGGTGGGCTGGGCTGCACTGACCATCCCGCTCTGCCTGCCCCTTCTCCAGCATCTGCACCCCGGAGGGCACCTACTGCCAGGACATCGCCTGTGCGGGTGAGTGCCCCCCATCCCCTCCATCCTGGCTTCTCTCCGCGGCGGGGCCCTACTCACTCCCTGTCCCTCTGCAGTGGATGGTGCCTGGACGCCCTGGTCCCCCTGGTCTGACTGCCCCGTCACCTGCGGCCCCGGCACCCAGATCCGCACCCGGGCCTGCCTCAACCCCCCGCCTCGCAACAACGGCTCCAACTGCGCCGGACCCGAAGCCGAGGCCCAGGACTGCCCCACGCCACCCTGTCCGGGTAAGGACAAGCCCGGGGAAGGTCGGCTGGGTGGCAGCTCTGCGGAGAAGGACCTGGGGGTCTTGGCAGATCCCAAACCCGACGGGTGTCTGTGGCATGGTGCAGCCGTGCCGAAGGCCAGAGCGGTTTTGGGGCTGCATCAATCAGGTGCAAGACACGGGGGGTGCTGGTGTTGGGGACTGGGCTGCACCAATGCTCCTACTAGCACCGTCCCTGCAGGGCCCGGGGGGTCTTGCCCCTCCTCTCAGGATCGGCCCGATGCCGCACTGGGGCAGGAAGGGATTTCCCCCCTGCTCAGACTGGTGCGCGCTGGGGGTTTGCCTCCCTCCTCAACAGGGGCACGGCCTCAGCTCGGGGGTTCTCAAGCGCACTTAACAACCCACATCCCGTTCCTTCGGCGCCAGGGCACGGCCAGCCCTCGCCCCCCGGTGCTCTCCGGGGCAGGTCAGGGTGCACTGGGGCACGGTGCCCATGCGACGTGGCTGCTCATGCAGTGTTGGATAAACCGGTGCAGGCGGGGCAGCTCCCGGCCCGAGCAGGGGGCTGGACGTGCCCCCCAGGGCCCTGCCCACCCGGCTGCCCCGTGACTGCGATTGCTGCCCGCAGGAGCTGAGGAGTGCGCGTGGTCCGGCTGGGGTCCCTGCTCGCGGTCCTGCGGCCCGGGGCTGGCCTCCCGCAGTGGGGTCTGCGCCTGCCCCGCTCCGCAGGACCCCGGCGCCTCCTGCAACCAGAGCATCCGGCAGGAGGTGCAGCCCTGCTACCTGCAGGCCTGCGAAGGTAAGGCCCTGGCAGGGGGGCTCCAGGCAGGGGGGTAGGGGCATCTGCAGTCCGGCTCTGATGCCCGATGGCTGCGTTCATCCACCTGCGGAGGACATCCAGCCAGCACCCCTGTGCGTCCGTCCCCCCACCCCAATGCAGCAGGGCTGAGCTTCCCCAGGAAGACATCCCTCAGCTCTGCAGTAAGGGGGGGGGTGTCCAGGGCACCTTTCTGGCTCCCAGAGTGCTTTGCCAGGATGCAGAGGGGAAACTGAGGCAAAGAGAGAGCTGGGAGGGGCCTCACCCATCGCCGGGCCAGGGGGAGAAGGCCCATGTGCGGCTGTGCTCTCCAGGCAGGACTCCCTGTCCTGGGGTCTCTGCCCAGCTGTCGGGCAGGGAGAAAGCCTCAGCCCTCCAGCTCTGTGCCCCCAGACGCCTGCTCCTGGAGCCCCTGGACGGCCTGGACCCAGTGCTCCTGCAGCTTCCTGGTGCAACAGCGCTACCGCAACCAGTGGGCTGCCGGCGGGGCCGCGGCGGCCGACGCCTGCGTGGGGCTGGACGGCCAGTTCCGCATGTGCGACTACGCCGAGTGCTCCGGTGAGGGGGCTCGGGCATGGGCTGGGGGCTGCAGAGTCCGGGGGGCACACGGAGGGGTTGGGGAAGGCACCAGTGGCATGGGCGCTCCTCCCCGCGCACGGCGTCCCATACATCCATTGTATGGGATGCATCCTCACTCCCCTTGGCCCCCGGCTCACTTTGCCCAGGGTCCCCTGCCCTGCCTGGGGCTCTGGAAGGACCTGGGGGAATGGGTCCATGGCTGCCAAGTGTGGACGCTCACCCATCCTCACCCCCGCAGAGGCCAGCTGTGCGCCGCCCTTCCAGTTTCGGGAGTGCGCCTCGCCCTGCGCCGGGCTCTGCTCCACCCAGCAGCACCAGGACCTGTGCCGGGACCTGCCCCAGTGCCTGCCCGGCTGCTACTGTCCACAGGTGAGCATGGAATGGGGTCGGGCGGTTGCCAGGACCCTAGTGGTATGGAGGGGCTGACATATGAGCAGAAGAGGCCAGGCCTAGTCAGTGTAGAGAAGAGGTGTTTGCAGGGGGAGATGAGAAGAGTTTACAAAATACTAAATGGTGGAGAGGAAGTCAGTAGGGATTGACAGAGCAGGGAGCAATGGGCCCAAGTTGCAGGAAGGGAAGCTGAGGTTAGATATTAGGAAAAACTTTCTCATGAGGGGAGTGGTGAAGCACTGGAACCGGCTACCCAGAGAGGTGCTGGGATCTCCATCCCTGGAGGTGTTTAAGACAAAACCTTGGCCAGGATGATGTAGTTGGGGCTGGTCCTGCTTGGAGAAGGGGTTGGACTAGATGCGACCCCCTGGGGTCCCTTCCACCATCATTTGCTATGAGTCTGAGTCTTTCACGTCACCCAGCGCAGCATTAAAGCGCAGAGCTTGTTGCCACCAGACGTGGCGGGAGATGAGAGCTCAGCCAGATTCACAGGGGGCTGGGCACGCAAAAGGGCATTGGAGGCTGTGGAGCAGGGAGCAAGGGGCACAGCCCCTGCATCACAACATCCTGGACCCTCGATGCTGGAGGCCGCAAGGGAGAGAGGAACGGGGGAAACCCAGCTCAGATCCACTCACTCTCCCTTCAGCCTCCGTGCTCTGCCCGTGTAACACAGACCTGCTTGCAGCTCTAAGGGCCCGTGGGCCCGTGCCCACCAAGAACAACCACGAGCCTCCCTTTCTAAGAGCGAGAGTAGCAGCTGATTTCTTGGGGCAGAGCAAAAGGAGAACAGGGAAGGGAGTGAGGTTCAAAATCAGGCATCCGAAGCTGGGATGCAGCGCACACCGCCCAGCGCCCGCCGGCCCGCCAACGAGTCCAGCGGGCGCTGCCCGAGACGTGAGCGCACGAGGGACACGAAAGCATTCCCGCAGTCCTCAGTGTCCTCCTTCCTGGTCAGAGATGGTGAGGTTGGCAAGCGCCAGGAGCAGGTCGAGCAGAGGTCCCGGGTCGTGGGGAGTGCGGGCACAACGGATTTCTGCTCTGACAGTCCACGGCAGTTCACGGACCTGGGGCACGCCAGCCACGGGCACAGGGAGCGGCACCGGCCTGTGCCGACATGGGACCTGACTGGGGGGCAGGGTGCCATGGGACACAGGGAACGGCCACAGAGAGCAGGGGAGGGGCCGTGGCTGACGCGTGGCCCCTCCCCCACCTCCCCCGGCAGGGCCTGCTGGAGCAGGATGGGGCATGCGTGCCCCCCACGCAGTGCGGCTGCCTGCAGCTGGGCCAGCCCCATGGCCCCACGTACCTGGCGGCAGGAGACACCGTCCTCGTGGGCTGCAAGGAGTGGTGAGCACTAGGGCGGGCTGTGAGGAGCGGGGCTGGGGGGCAAGGCGCGGGGCTCGCGGGACGCTGCTGACCCATGGCCCTGTCTTGCAGTGTGTGCCAGGAGGGTGAGCTGCGCTGCAGCAGCCAGAGCTGCCAGGGTAAGCATCTGCCCCCTCCTGCCCCACCACGGGTCCCTCCCCCGGGGAGCTGAGGCCTGTCGTGAGCTGGAAAGGGCAGTGGGGGCATCTGCACCTCCCCAGATGGCTGGGTCCCGCACCCCCGGCCCAACCTTGGTCGAGCCCGTGCTCATCCGTCTCAGCTCCCCCCTGCCCAGCCGAGCGTGGCACCCCCCCATGGGGTGGGTCGGAAGGCAGTTCGGCCCCATGCCCCTGCCCCTACCTCCTCCCCACGGCCGTGTGTCCCTGGCAGGGCTTCTCCCCCTGAGCGGCTGGACCGAGTGGACGCCCTGCGGTCCTTGCCTGCCCCTGGCAGCGCTGGGCCTGGGCTCCACGGCGCTGGTTGTGGCTCAGGGCAGTGGCTGGCAGGACGGGGAGCCCAGCGTGGCCCTGGCCTCGGTGCAGCAGCGCTACCGCGTGTGCCTGGACCCGCAGACAGGCTCGGCCTGGGCCGGCGAGGCGGCGCTGTGCTCAGCCCAGCTGCAGCAGGAGCGGCTCTGCCCGGACCCCCACATCTGCGATGGTAATGCCAGGCCCAGGGGGGTCCGTGGGGGTGGGACAGGGTCCCTGAGCTGCCCCAGCCCTCGTGGGGCGAGGGTAGCTGGAGCAGGGAGGATCCCCCCTCTCCGCACCTGTGCCGCCATCCCAGACCCGTGCCAGTGGAGCCCCTGGAGCACCTGGAGCCCCTGTCGCGAGCCCTGTAGCGGCGGTTTCCGCCTGCGCCGGCGCCAGCCCCAGCACCTGGCCAGTGCCGAGCAGTGCCGCGGCGCCCGGTCCCAGTCCGAGAGCTGCAACACGGCTGCCTGCCCAGGTAACCCCCCGTCCCGGGGCTGACCAGGGCCCGTCCAGGCTACAGTCCAGGCTGGTGCCGGGGTTTTGGGTCCCTTGCCGTTGGTGGGCACCAGGGGCTGGGTGTGGGACAAGCCTAGCTCCCCTATCCTTCACCCCGGCCGCATGCTGACTCCATGTCCCCTGCCAGGGGAGGAGTGTGAGGACCGGGGCAAGGCCTATGCCCCAAGCTGCGCCAACCGCTGCCCCCGCACCTGCGCCGACCTCTGGGACCACGTGGAGTGTCTGCAGGGCCCCTGCAAGCCAGGTACCCCCATCCTGTCCCCCGGCGCCCACTCTGCCCCCCTCCATGCCCAGGGCAGTGACACCCCTCATTGCGTTCCTCCCCGCAGGGTGCCGGTGCCCCGAGGGGCAGCTCCTGCAGGATGGGGCGTGCGTGCCTGTGGCTGAGTGCCGCTGTGGGCTCCCCAGTACCAATGTCACCCTGGAGCTGTGGCCTGGGCAGGCCGCTGAGCTGGATTGCCACAACTGGTAAGAGGGGCGGGAGGCCAGTGACACGGCTGCCGCCACGGCCACGCAGCACCCCAGGCCCCGCGGCAGGGGGAGCGCTGAGGCCTCCTGCAGGTAGTGCTGCGGGAGCTGGAGGGTTAGTGGGGTCCCTCCCTGCGCCTGGGGGTGCAGGGCACAGTGGGGCTGCACCCAGGTGGTGGAAGGTGCTCAGATGCCCCCAACCCGCCTGCTTCCCGCAGCACTTGCGAGAACGGGACCTTCGCCTGCCCGGCCCCCGAGTGCCCCTCCTACGGGCCCTGGACCAGCTGGAGCCCCTGCTCCCAGAGCTGCGGGGGGGGCCGTGCCCTGCGCCACCGGCCCTGCCACGAGAGCCCCCATGGTGCCCCCTGCTCTGCCCCGGCCATGGAGGAGGTGACAGCTTGCAACCCGCAGCCCTGCCCCGGTGAGTGCTTACCTCGCGGTCCCACAACCCTGCCTGGGGAGTACCTGCCTACCCCATGCCCACCTCTCAACCTTGCCTGGGGAGTGCTTGCCCATGGCCTACCCAGTTCAGTGTCCCCCCAACCCTGGCTGGCATGGGCACACCAGGGCACCCTCCCAGCTGGGCGCAACACCTGTGCTCAGCCATGGGCCAGGCCTCTCCCTCCCTCCCACTGCCCAGGGCAGTGAGGCTGGTCCCTCCATGCAGTGGGGGCATCCCCACGGCTCTGACCCCCTGCCCCGGTGCTGCAGCCAGCTGCCAGGTGAGCACGTGGTCGGCATGGAGCCCCTGCAGCGCCAGCTGTGGCGGGGGGGTCTCGGAGCAGAGCCGGCACCTGCTGGACCCAGATGAGAGCGGGAGCCAGGACTGCCCCGGCCTGCTGCTGCGGCTGCATCGTCCGTGCAACACCCACGGCTGTGCCCCAGGTATGGGCCGGGGTGTGGGGCACGGGCGGCTGGGAGTGGGGGCACAGCCCCGAGGGGGCAGGGGGTGCTGTGCTGCAGGGAGGGGTCCAGGGTCAGGAGGGGCACTCACCCCCACAGTCAAGCAGGCGGCAGTGCCCGGCAGGGGGTAGCTGGAAGGGCAGGGCTCAGTGCAGGATGGGGGGTTGCCCGGCCACCTGGTCCGACTCCCCCACCTCTGCCCCGCAGCGTGCCCAGGCAGCCAGGTGCACCGTGACTGCGCCAACGCCTGCCCCCGTGCCTGCTCCGACCTGCGCCCGGGCACCGCCTGCCAGCAGGAGTCCTGCGAGCCTGGCTGCGCCTGCCCACCCGGCCAGGTGGGTGCCAGCTCCGTCCAGACTCCCCTCCCTGCTGTCTCCACCCAGGCGGGGCCTCGGGACATTGCCCTCACAGCGCTCCTGGGCTAGCCTCTGGCTCCTAGCCCGCGAGCCCCTGGGCCAGGCCCAGATGGGCTGAGCCCCCTCCCCCTCCTCGCCCTGCTAGGCTGTGCACACAGGAGGGGGGTCACCAGGGTGGTGCTGGGCATGTGGAAGGGGCGGGACTTGGTGATGGGTGGGGCTAGAGCAGCAGGGGGCGGAGTCTAGAGCAGAGGGGCAGGCACTTGGGATGGCTCCTGCCCCCAGGCTGCCCAGGTGGGCTCCAAGCCCAGCTCAGGGGAGGGCTAACGGCCCGGCTGGTCCTCAGCCGCCTCCTTCCGGCTCTGCCCCATGTCAGCGGGGGCCCAGGGCCAAGGGGAGGGCCTCTGGGAGGCTGCCTTGGCCTGGCCTGAGGTTAGGGGTCTCCGGCCTGGCCCGGGTCACGTTCCCATAGCGGGTGGCAGCCTCTGCTGTGATGGCAGGTGGTGCAGGACGGGGCGTGCGTGCCGCCAGAGGACTGCCGCTGTGCGCTGGGCCCCGCGCCGCCCAGCCCCTGGTTCTCCAACCTGTCGCGGGAGGAGCTGGAGAAGGAGCACGCGCCTGGCAGCATCATCCACCACCAGTGCAACAGCTGGTAAGCGCCCCGCCGTGCCACGCAGGGGCGGCTGCGGCCGCCGGAGCTGCCCTGCTGTGGCACCCGGGGAAGCTGCAGCGTCTCGCTGCCTCAGTTTCCCCAGCTGTCCCAGGCGTGTAGCCCGCTGGGAGCCAGGCGCAGTCGGGGCACAGGGCTCAGACCCCGGGGAGGGCCAGGCCGGCTCTGATGCCCCCTCCTTGCTTGCAGTGTGTGTCGTGGAGGTGCCTTCGTCTGCTCCCAGCAGGACTGCAATGGTGAGACCCGGTCCCTGCGCTCCCCGCTACCGTCCCACGTGCCCCGGGCCTGCACGTGTCTCGGGGCCAGCCCAGACAGGTCCCCTTCCCACTCCTCTCCTTCTTCCCGACCTCTCCTGGGCCTTGACTGTCCGTTCCCCCTCGCCGTGGCCTGTAACCTGACCCCCCGGGCTCCCCGCAGTGGACTGCCTGTGGGCGCCGTGGGCACCGTGGTCCTCCTGCTCGGTGACGTGCGGCTCGGGCGTGCAGCTGTCCCAGCGCCACCGGCTCCGGCAGCGCCTCTACGACGGGGCCGAGTGCCTGGGCCCCAGCGCGCGCCAGATGCCCTGCAGCCTGCCGGACTGCGGTGAGACGGCCAGGCGCTGCGCCCCAGCGCAGTGGGGGGGCACTGGGCTAGAGGGGCCTGGGGCTCTGGTCCTGGGGGCCTGGGTGCAGTGGCGGGGGTGCGTACTGGGTAAGAAGGGTCTGGGGCTGTTCCAGTGGCGGGCGGGTGCTGGGTTTGGGGGGCTGGTCCCAGTGGAAGCTGGGCACTGGGAGAGATGGGCCTGGTCTGGTTGCAGTGGCAGGGAGGGGGGTAGGTACTGGGGGGGAAGGGCCTGCTTGCTGGTCCCAGTGGAGGGTGGGTACTGGGTGAGCCAGGCGTGGTCCCGGTGGCGGGGAAGGGACGGGTACTGGGCTAGGGGGTTCCCGCGGGCCTCGTCCTGCTCCCTGACATGGCCCCGGCCCTGCAGCCTGCCCCGCGGGGGAGCGCTGGCACCGGCCCGAGGCCACGGCGCCCTGCGAGCGCGGCTGCCAGGACATCTACCAGGAGGCGGTGGCGGTGGCGGGGGCCTGCCCGGGGCAGGGCTGCACGTGCGAGCCCGGGCTGTACCGCAACGGCAGTGGACGCTGCGTCCCGGCTGCCCACTGCGAGTGCCAGCACCGCGGCCGGCTCTACCCGGTGAGTGCGCGGGGCCGGGGTGCAGGGTCTCCCCGGGGGCCGCGCCGCCCTCACGCCTCCCCTCTGCCCCCAGCCTGGCGCCGAGTGGCACGAAGACTGCGAGACCTGCCGCTGCCTCAACGGGCGAGGCGTGTGCGTGGCCGGCTGCCCCCCGCTCTCCTGCCTCGAGGTACGGGCCCGCCGGCCACCCTGTCCCCAGCAGGCCGGGGACGTCGGCCCTGGGCACCGGCTCTCAGAGCCCCCAGGGCCGCGTTGCTGGCCGGAGCCGCGGGCGAGACGGCAGCCCGGGGCAGGGGCACGGCCGGACCCACCCCCGCAGCCCAGGCTCCGGCCGAGCGAGCCCGTGGGGCAGTCCTGAGCCGGCTTCCTCTCTCTCTGCAGGGGGAGGTGAAGGTGCAGGAGCCGGGCAGCTGCTGCCCCGTGTGCAGGACCGAGTCGCGCGGTACGACCCTGCCAGCGGCCTGGGACTAACGAGGTTGGGGCGTCGCTGGGGGGCACTGCAGGAGCATCCTGCGAGTCCCACTCCCAGCGCGGCGGGCCGGTTCGCCCCGCGCGGAGGCAGCACGCTGTCCTCAGTGCCCCCAGACACGCAGAGGCCTTCCAGCCGCTTGCAGCCCTCCAGCAAGGGAGCGCCCCGGCCTGCTCCACCCCAGCAGGGTGGGCCTGTGGGCGTTAGCGACGGGGATGGTCACTGCTGCCCTTGTCCCCACAGAGGAGCCGTCGGCCGTGTGCCAGCGCTACACCGAGGTGCGCAACGTCACCAAGGGCCGGTGCTCGCTGCGCGGGGTGGAGGTCAGCTACTGCCGCGGGCGCTGCCTCTCTCGCACCAATGTCCTCCCAGAGGTGAGCGCGGCACGGCGGGGGGCCGGCAGGGATGGGACCCCCCGAGCCGGGCGGCGCAGCCGTGCCGGGGCGGTGGCCGCGTGCTGCTCTCTCTCCTGCAGCTTGCGCGCCGCCTTCCCCTCCGCTCGCCCGATGGGCTTTTGGCTCCCAGCCCTGCTGGACATGGGTGGGGCGGGGGGCTCAGCAGGTCCCCGTCTGCCCTGACTGGTCTTGGTACCCACAAGGCACATACCCCAGACCCCTCGCCACCGACACCCTTGGGCCCTATCCTGGACCCCTGCCGTGACAGCGCTCTGCATGTCTCCCCCCGGCAGGAGCCCTACCTGCAGACCCTGTGCGACTGCTGCAGCTACCGCCTGGACCCTGTGAGCCCCGTGCGCCTCCTGAGCCTGCGCTGCGAGGACGGGGAGGTAGAGCCCGTGGTCCTGCCCGTCATCCACAGCTGCGAGTGCAGCAGCTGCCAGGGTGAGTGCACGCGTGGGAAGGGATCTCTGGTGTCCTCCTGCCCTGGACACGGAGCAGCGTGCACGTGCCCCCGAGCCCGGGGTGGCTGTGCCAGCCTCATGCCCCACCCCCCTTTCTCTAGGTGGGGACTTCTCCAAGCGCTGAAGGCCCCAGGGCCCTGGCCGCGTGGCCCCCCGGCAGGACGTCGGGTGCCAGGGTGCTTCCTGGTTCCTGCCATCCCCAGCGTGGTTGCACTTGGTAATAAAAAGAAGAGAAAGCAGCTTCTGAGCGACTCTGTCTGCCCCCGGTGACAGCTGCCCAGGGCAGGGGGAGAGGGCAGGGTCTGGAGCATCGTTCTCAGCTGCAGCTCAGCCTCCCCGGGCTCCTCTCGTCACCCAGCCCACATCCCAGCGTCCTTTGCAAAGCTGGCCAGGGAAACGGGGGCTATGACGGGCACTGGGGACAGATGCTGGGAGCGTGGGAGGGGGTGAGACGGGAACAGCCCCTGGAAGCTATGAAGCAAGGCCTGCTTCTCTGCTAGACACAAAACCTGCCGTGGCCACAGCACCTGGGTCCCGAGCACCAGGCCCCCCATCCTGCCCTCCCGCTTCCGGAGAGACACGGCATGCAGCGCTCACCAGCTGCTGCCCAGGCCCTGCCTGTCCCCCCTGCCTGCAGCTGGCTCTTGCAAGCCAGGACCATGCATCACCCACTGTGGATCCCAAATGCCCCCACGGCCGTGATGGGGCAGGTCTGGGGTTAGCCCCCCCGCCCCCCCCAGCACAGTTTGCCCTTCCTGCTCCCTGGGAGTGGATCTGGGGAGCCACAGCTGAGGGCTGCACCCCTGCGCAAAGCTGCCACGTCCACAAAGTTGTCTATAAGTTGTCAGATGTGATGGCCTGAGCACTGTCCCTGCCCTGGCCCTGCCGAGGGTGGCTGGACACCTCGGTCCTGGGCCCCCACAAACTGAGTCCTGAGGGAGAAACATGCCGAAAAGTGGGTAGAAGAGGGAGAGGCTGAGACGTGGCTGGGGACATGACACGCGTGCAAAAATCAGTCCGAACCCTTGCAGTCTGGACCTCCGGGGGTTTGACTGCCTTAGCAGGGGAGACCCCCCTCTCCTTGGCCTCAAGTGACTGGGTGGATGTCAGCCCCTGGCACTGCGGCAGACTGACCCCTGCCAGGAGCGTGGCTACACGATGGATGGCGATGGGGGGTTCCTCTGGGGCTCTGCCTTGAGCCTGCTCCTCCTGCCTGTTGGCTCGGGACCCGCAAGACCCGGGGGCAGCTGCACACCGAAGCCTCTGTGGGACGTAGCTGTGGGCCTGGGGGTATCCGCAGCCCCAGGCTGGGGGGTCCGCAAGGGGGAGACTTGCCGGTGGCGGCACCGCACAGACGGGAGCGATCGACTTCTGCTCCACCGAGAGGGTTCAGAGCTGCTCTAGCCCCAGAGATGAAATTTCACACGCGCGAAAATCAGTCCGGCCCGAGAAACGCCTCCAAGTCTCCCCTTCAGACCTTTCCTGCGGGCTGCAGGGCACAGAACCGGGAGCCCCCATAACCTGCCCCGGGGGAGAGGAGGGCACTGTCCCTGCCCCGGCCCGCAGCGACAGGGACGGCAGTGGGTAACACGCTGGTCCCTGCACCTCAGCTGAACTAGAAATGGTCCGGAAAAGGGCAGCAAAGATGCGGGGGGCTGGACGGGAGAGAGGAGCAGGGGTCGCTCTCCCTTCAGCCTCCTCTCTCTGCCCTGCTGCGACACGGAGCAGGGGGTTGATAACAGCCTGTGAATCCCCGATGGGTGCTGACGGAGAGGATGGAGACGGGCCTTTCTTTGTGGTGGCAGGAGACAGGACGAGGAGCAATGGGCTCAATTTGCAGCAGGGAAAACTGAGGCTGGAGACAAGGAAGAGCTGGGGCAGGGGCTTGGACCAGATGTGCCCCGCGGCTGTAGCTGTCTGCGAGACGAGGAGCCTCCCGACTTGGAGGGTGGTCAGCCAGGCAGGACGGACCGATGTCCTGACCCGGTGACTAGCACCTCTTGCGCCGTGACTGTGCCCCCCCCCAGGAGCAGGCACCTGACCACAGGGTGACAATCCCTTCTTGCCCCAGCGCAGCACTGGTCTGGCCTGAGCGGAGGGCAAGGCCCTCTGGCCGGGATCGGCAGGAGCTCTGGCTAAACGCCCAGGGAGTTGAGACCAACGTCCCAGCCCGCAGAGGAGGGCAACCCCCCGGCTCCGGCAGCACTCGTGCCGCGGGGGAAACCTTCCTGACCGCGCCGCCCCTGAAGCCCGCGCGGCCAGGCGCGCCTCTGAGAGGGGTGCGGGGGGCCCGGACCTAGGGGACGGGCCGGGGCCGGGGCCGGCCTGCGGGGCACGGCGGCGCGGGCGGGGGAGACCCGGGGAAGCCGGGCCCCTCGTCCCTGTCGGGCGAGCGGCAGCGCCGGCCTCGTCGGGCCGGGGGTCTCTCCCGCATCCGCGGGCCCCTCCTGCTTCCCCGCCCGGGCTCCCGGAGTCGGCGGCAGCTTGATGGCGAGGTGAGAGGCCGGGGCCCGGGGCCCTCCCTCGCTCCCCGCCGCCGCGGGCCGGAGCAGCATGCCCGCCGGGCGCCCGGCGCAGGTACGAGCCGCCCCCGCGCGGGGGCGAACGGGGCGCCTGAGGCGCGCGGGGCCGGGCCGGGCCGGGCCGGGCCGGGGGCGGCGGGACCCCGCGGCCGGGCGGAGGGGCAGGAGCGCGGGGGCCGCCGCGCCGCGCCGAGGGCTGCTTCAGCCAGAGCCGCGGGCGGCCCCTCGCCCAAGCCGGCGGGAGCCCTGGGGCTGGCGCCGCGCCGCCGGCTAGGCCCGGCCGGGGTGGGGGGTGAGGGGCGGCGGGGGCCGCGCGCCCGGCTCCGGCTCGGCTCAGACGCTTCCCCCGCGCCGGCCGTGACAGCAGGCCGCGGGGAGCAGCGGGGCCCTGCTCCCCGGGGGGTCGCGCAGACCGAGTGCCCCTCCAGGGGCCACGGCAGCGCCAGGCCGAGGGCTTCGTTTCCCTCCTCCGGTGGGGCGTTCCCGGTGCCGGGCCGCTGGGTGCCCAGCCCTAGCCCCCCACAACGAGACCCCCTTCCCGCACAGTTTGTGCGGTGTTGGGAGCCGCGGCCGGCGCTGAAGCCACTGGGGCCCGCTCCCCGGCTGTGAAGCCTTCCTAATGAGCGGTAACCGGGGGGTATTTCTCGCGGGGGAGGGACCATTTGGGATCCACACACCTAACCCGGAGCAGAGGCTTCCCCTCTGTGCTCCAGGGGCTGCAGCAATGCCTGGACTGGAGCTGGCCAAGCCTTTATACCGTATCCAGACGAGCAAAAACTCAGCGGCTAAAAGGCCGGATCCCACTGTTAGCAGCAATGGTTATCCAGATAATTAGTACCTATTTTAACTCTAATAGGGGTTTGGGTTTTTTGTTGGCACCCAAAAATTCTGCGTCCCTCCCTTCTGCTGTGCCTTGAGAAATGAGGGAAACCTCACTTGTTCGATAGGGGATAGTGCAGTGTTGCACACCTGGAAGCTAGTGTTGCTCCCAGCCGAAGGATGGGGTTTTGTTTGTCTTATGCCATGGATCGTTCAAAATTGTGCTTTGAATCTGAAGCTGTTTTCTGGGCCCGTGGGCCAGGAAAACCATGTTCATTCCAAACGCAGGAACCAAAATATACCGATGCTGGAAGACTGTAAATGGGTTCAAAATGAACAGGCCAGCAGTAATTTGCAGGTATCCCTATGATGGACGCACTTCACCCACGTACAGACCATCCTAACGGATAAGAAGCAAGGGAAGTGTTGTCCCAGTGACTAATTAATTAAGCAGATTTCATAGGATATAGTGCAGGGAGATCCTAACGTGATCCTGCACCGAGGATCTAGGGGCCCTTTCCCTTCTGCTTAGATCCGTCTAAGTGCAGAACTGCCCTGCCAACCCCTTCGAGCCCATCACACCCACCCCACACAGCATCCCGGATCCTGCGAAACCACCCCTGGTCCAGCCAACCCCCGATCCAGCCCCCGAGGGTGCATGTAGCTGGAGCTTTTGCCCCCCAGCCCTCTTGCCCTTGCAGACTCCTCTGTGCCCTGGCACTTGCTGTCCTGAGCCCCAGCTGCTCCGCGTGCTCCCGTCTCCTTGGGCACTCCTGAGCCAACCCCTGATTGCACCAACCTGCAGTTTTTCCAGGCTGTGGTCTGTGGTGTGGGTCTGGTGGGCAGTGCCATGTGATAAGAGCGTGGCAGGAGATGGCTGGAGGGAGGATGAGGCTGTCTCCCCTCTGCTTTGCAGTGTGAGTGTGAGTATGAGTATGAGATTGAGGGGCATCCAGACCAACTGGACAAGAGGACTCACCTCTGCAGGCAGCACACGCCTGGTCTGGGGACCTCCCTGCCATGGGGATCCCTGGAAGCTGGGAGTGCTTGAGGGGGTGGGGGCACGTGGAGTGGCCAGGGCTCAGGACAGCAAGTGTCCCAGTGCGGGGGAGTCTGCAGGGGTGGGAGGCAGAGGCAGCAGCCCCAGCTATATGCACAGCCGGGGGAGGGATGAGCAGTGCCGTGGGGAGTGGGGGTTGGTGGGATTGGGATGGGCTGGTAAGACATTTCCACACTTAGATTGATCTAAGCAGAAGAAAAAGGGCCCCTAGACCCTTGGTGTGGGTTGACATCAGGAACTCTGGGTGCATCCACACGTGCAATTAAGGTGAAGCAATAAACTGGGGAGCAGTTGGGGCTGGACTAAACTATCCCCAGGCACAGCGTCTACATGAGCTCCCAGGACAGCAGCAATTTGAGCCAGTGTGGAGTAGGCCACGGCTGGCAGGGGACACAGGGGGCCAGCCCCGGGCTCTGGGTGGTGGTGTTGGGTGGCAGAGGGTGCTGGCTGGGGCATGAAGCTGCTGAAGTTCGGAGCTGTGTGGCTAGGCAGCAGGCAGGAGTCTGGCCCCTGGCTTGCTGGGTTGAGCGGGCGCAATTTGTACCCGTCTGCACGTATATTTAATCACAGTAAATTACCCTACGTACGATAGTACTGTCCCTGACAGTTCTGTCTTACACCGGTGTAAATTCATGTACTGTAGCTTAATACTGTTGCACTTGTAGACAGTGATACTTTACTCTGCAGCTAATTAGTCTACTCCTCAGTAAAGCGCATGTATAGACACAGCCTCCTTGTGCTACATCCCATGAAATCATTTTAATTTGTCACTGGGATAACTCTTCCCTTGATTCTTATCAGTTAGTACGGTCTGCACATGGGTGGACTAAGTCTGTGTGTACCTGCAGTCATTTGCATACATGCAAATGACTGCCGGTATGTTTGGGGTTTTTTACTTCATTCATTTTGAAGTTGGTAGTTTTTTGGTTCCCTGCTTTGTGAATGAACAAGGTTTTACTGAAGATCTCCATCTCTCTCAACGGTTGAGCCCCCAGTCTCTGAAAAATCAGGCTTCTTAGACTCATAGAGAAATACAAGTCACAAGAAGTCCAAGCCCCTGCTCAAGACGGGATCATCCCTGACTAACCCATGCCAGGCCTGTGTCTGTCCAGCCCACTCTTGCAGACCTCCGAGGATGGAGCTTCCCCAGCCTCTCTAGGTAGCTGCTCCAGGGCTGAGCCACCCCCGGAGTGAGAACGTCCTTCCTAACAACACACCTTAAGCTAAGCCTAAGTAGCCACAATAAATCGAAATCTGTCACAAAAGAAACCAATGCTCGTGTACATGGTTACATCATTATGCTACACAGATGGCGATTTTTGTACCGTTCTGTAACGTGTATGAGGACAACTTGTAACGTGTACAAGCGCCCCTTTTGCTCCTTGCCCTGTGCTAAACAGAGCCACCTTTTTTGTATTTCAAGACTGTAACCAAGTTCCCCCTCAGTCTTGCCTTCTCCAGCGCCCTGTCTCCCCTGCTTTTACCTAGGGCCTGTAATAGGGTGTTCTTGGGACTGGGATTGTGGGGCGGAGGGTTTGAGGTGGAAACGCTGGGGATTTCTGGAGTCAGTGGTGTGAATGCAGCCCTATGCTTCTAAGTCATCCCAGTTCTTCCAGCCTCGTCTCATAAGTCACATTTCCCAGACAGCCCATCAGCCCCATCGATCTCTGCTGGACTCTTTCTAGTTTGTCCCCGCCGTGTCCAAAACTGGGCACAGGGCCCCAGGGGAGGCCTCCCCAGTGCAGAACGAATCCGTTCCCTGGTTGTGCAGGAGCCACCGCTGTTAATGCATCCCAGCACGTTACTTGCCTTTTGGAAACCGTAGCACACAGGTGACTCATTCAGCTTGTGGTCTGCTATAACGCCCCAGTCCCTTTCTGCTGGACTGCAGCCTAGCCAGCCTATATTTGTGCATCCAGCCAGGAGGTTTTTAAGACCTAGGTAGACAAAGCCCTGGCTGGGATGAGATGGTTGAGGCTGGTCCTGCTTTGAGCAGGGGGTTGGACTGGATGTGACCCCCGAGGTCCCTTCCCACCTTCATTTTCTGTGATTCTCTGATCTATGTCCTTCTTCCTACATGAAAGGCTTTGCACCTGTCCTTACTGATTTTCATCCTGGTTATTTCAGGCCATTTTTTCCCACTTTTCTCAAGCTCATTCTTCATACCAGGCCTGTCCTTGTGTGCCCCCAGCTAGGTGTCACCTAAAAATTTATTCTGCCTACCCTCAGGCCTATCTTTTGAGTCATTCTTGGAGATTGTGAACATTACCAAAAAACCAGTAGCACATGCTAGCAAATTGATGCAAGTTTGGCAGTTAGCTCAGGGGAGAGAAAAGTGTATAAAATTAGTAGAAATTAAAATTCATAAGAAAGGGACTAAGGTTAATAGTTAGGCTGAGCAGAAAGCGAAGGAGGGACAGATGTGGCCAGAAGCACATAAAGCAGTAGTGGAGGCATTCAGAGAAAAGAGGTCATCATCGATGGATTTTCTTAGCTTACGGCAAGCTGGTAAGGAGGTGATTCTGCTGGCTAAGCAAGGGGAACACTGAGGGTGGAAAGTTTGGAGATGCACATCGGGAGTGATAATGGCCAACAGAGAAAGCCAACCCCCAGTATAGGTAGTGCCGGGGTAGTACAGGACCCTGGAGCTGTATTCAGGTTGGTTATATTGGTCCTTTACTCCATTGCTATTGAGTAACTTAATACAGTGTTCAAGTTATAACTGAAATAGTCTCATTGGTCATCGGCCTCATTCTCAACCCCAGTTAAACCTTGGAGCAATGCTTTGCTGACTTTTTATCTTTTTTTGGAGAGTGTTTAGTAGAAGCCTTTACATGGATGGCTTTTGCCACCACTTATGCAGCTAAAAAAGGTAAAAATTACATTGCAAGACCGCCCCCAAGGCAAGAGCTCCTATGCCCCTGAATAGTTTATGCCCTCAGCCAACATGTAGATACATGCTAACCTATTGTGACAAAGTTAACCCACTTAACAATTTCTTTGCCTCCATTTTCCTGAGCAGGGACTGGGTCACCCCCCCCACCGGGCCCCCTCAGGCCCCAGGGGAGGCGCACCCGGGCCAAGGGTCAGGGAGGATGTAGTCAGGGAGCGTCTGGAGGGGCTGGATGTATTCAGATCAGCGGGTCCGGACCATCTCCACCCTAGACTACTAAGGGAATTGGCTGAGGTCATTGGGGGACCCCCGGCACGGCTGTACGAGCACTCGTGGGGCTCTGGCGTGGGGCCAGAGGGCTGGAAGAGGCCAACGTGGTTCCCGTCTTCAAAAAGGGGAGGAAGGAGGACCCGGGGAACCATAGTCTAGTCAGTCTTACCTCGGTCCTGGGCTTTTTGAGAGAATTATCCTGGCGCGTGTCCACGAGGGGCCGGGGGGAGATGATGCTCAGGGGCAACCAACACGGGTTCATTAAGGGCAGGTCCTGTCAGACCAAGCTGGTGGCCTCTACGACCAGGTCACCAAATCATTAGATGCAGGGGTAGCAGTGGACATCATCTTCCTGGACTTTCGGGAGGCCTTCGACACTGTCTCTCATCCTGTTCTCATTAAGACACTGGGGGCTGTGGTGTAGACACCCACACAGTCAGGTGTGTCGCCAACTGGCGGGAGGGCCGCGCACAGAGAGCGGTGGTGGATGGGGCATTGTAGATCTGGAGGGACGTGGGCAGTGGGGTCCCCCAGGGCTCGGTCCTCGGGCCCGCACTGTTCAACATCTTCATCAGCAACTTAAACGAGGGGGTGAAAAGCACCTGCTCAAATTTGCTGAAGACACTAAGATGTGGGGGGATGTGGGCACGCTACACGGGAGGAATAGGCTGCAATTGGATCTGGACAGGTTACAGGGGTGGGTGGACGAGACCAGGATGGGATTCAACACTGACACGTGCAAGGTGCTGCACCCAGGGAGGAAGAGCCAGCACCATACCTACAGGCTTGGGAACTCCCCTCTCGTCAGGGCAGAGGCAGAAAAGGATCTGGGGGTCATCACTGCCTCCAAGATGAACATGGGCCGGCAGTGTGGGGACGCGGTCAGGAAGGCCGACCGCACCTTGTCGTGCATCCACAGATGCATCTCGAGCAGGTCCAGGGAGGTGATCCTCCCCCTCTATGCGGCACTGGTCAAGCTGCAGCTGGAGTACTGCATCTAATTCTGGGTGTTGCACTTCAAGAGGGATGTGGACAGCATGGAGAGGGTCCCGAGGAGGCCACTCGCATGATCAGGGGGCAGCAGGGCAGGCCCTACGAGGACAGGCTACGGGACCTGAACCTGTTCAGCCTCCACAAGAGAAGGCTGAGGGGGATCTTGTGGCCTGTTATAAACTAGTCAGGGGGGACCAGCAGGCATTGGGGGAGTCCCTGTTCCCCCGAGCACGGCCAGGAGTGACCAGGAATAACGGTCACAAGCTGGCAGAGGGCAGGTTTAGGTTAGATATCAGGAGGCGCGACTTCACGGTCAGGGCGGCTAGGATCTGGAACCAACTTCCAAGAGAAGTGGTGCAGGCCCCTACCCTGGGGGGCTTTAAGAGGAGGTTAGATGTACACCTTGCCGGGGTCGTTTGACCCCAGTACTGTTTCCTGCCATGGCAGGGGGTCGGACTCAATGATCTGCTCAGGTCCCTTCCGACCCTAGAAACTATGAAACTATGCATTGGTTATATGTGAGGAAGCACCACACCTTTTCCAGTTGGACATAAGGATCGTGATTACTCTCAAAGCATGGTTACCTAGCCAGTTATGCACCCACCTACTTGCAGTTTTAGCTGTGCCTTATTTTCTTTGCTTCCTTGAAGAATGTTGTGGGAGACACTGTCCAAAGTCTTGCTAAAGTCCAGATATACCACATGTGCTGCTCCCCCTTTTATACAAGTCCTTTTAGCTCATCAACAAAGGAAATCTCTTTGGATAGCTATGATTTACACTTAACAGCCAGCATGGGTTTGTTACTTATCAGCCTCTTGGAGCTTTCAAATTGCTTGTTAGGAAGATACTGGAACATATTATCCAAGTATCTTTTAGTCCATAGTTCCCTGGGTCTGCTCCCCCTACCTCCCTTTTTGTTTAATTTGCACTTTTTTTAAGGATATGCCCTTTTCCCTGTCTTCTGAGCTCTCACTTGACTTGTGGGAATTTTCAAACTTATAAGACAAGGTTCAACCATTAGCCCAGCTGTCGTTGAGTGCAGTAGGATGAATCTCATTAGGCCCTGCTTGATTTGGAAGTGTCTAATTAATTCCTAACTTGTTCTTTCCCTATTTTGGGCTGAATTCTTGTGCCCTTGTTCTTGATACTGATTGTGCTCCTCACACGACAGTTGACCTTTTTTGTGAAGAATGAAGTTTAACAAAAGTCATTAAACACCAGACTTTTCTGCATCCATCCATTATTAGCTTGTCCCTTCTCCCATTCACTAAGGCATCAGCACCCTTTAATGCTTTTCTTATCCTGTATGCCCCTTCCTAGCTGTGTCTCAAGTCTCTGCCTGTCTGGGATATGCAGTTATACTCACCCTTAGTTATATGGGTGAGTTTTCATTTTTTGTAAGAGTTTTAAGTCATTGAAAAGTTTGCTGTCTAGCCATGCTGGTGCCTTGGGCTTTCTTCTCCTTCCTTCTCATCTATCTGATCTGTCTGTGTGCCCCTAACCATCTCATTAAGGTACAGCCATCTCTCCTGGACTCCTTTTTCCCTTGGACTTGCCTCCCTAGGGTCCTGCCTACCAGTTCTCAGTGTCTTATGTGCCTCACATCTATGGTATCGGGGGCATTCACAACCCCTTGCTCAGCTGCTCGCTAGCTCTGGGGGCACTCAGAGTCCTGCGGTGCCTATATTTCTTTATGGGCACAGTCCCTAGCTCCTCTGGCCCATGAGCATGATGCTCAGCTCCCTCCTCAGCTCTGGCAGGATTTGTAAATCAGGCATTTCCTGTATGTGTTGCCTGCAGTGTAGGTCATGCATGCATCGTAGGCCGTGTGCCGCATGGGCAATGAGTAATTGGCTGTGTCATGACCTGAACTAAGCTAGACTTATGTAGCTAGGACGTAAGGTGCCGTTCTGTTTCGATTTCCGTTTCTACATTTTGACAGGATGGTGTTTCGTTTCAAGTTTTGTTTTGTTTTGAAACTGCTGTTTCATTTCATCGAAACTGTTTCGACGCTGCTTTGACATTTTGTCCATAGGTTATAATGGGGAAGCACGAAACTCCCTATAACTTTGTCATTTCTTGTCTGATTTGGATGACACTTGCAGGATTGGTAGCCCCGCCTGAGGCCATGGAGACTGCCAAGTTTCAAGGAGATAAGTGCAGCAGTTTCTGGGAAATTGCACCTCAGGCTGCTGACGAGCAGAACTCGTGACATGGGTGACGCTGTGTGTGTGTTAAGGCGTGCCCTCACTGGTGCTGGGACCTCTGTGTGACACAGTAGTGTGCCCCACTGAGGCTCCTCCTCCCCTACAGCCTCAGTCCGGTTCACCACTTTAAATGACAACGGGTAAAGTAATAACGTAGTGAGCAGCAGCACAGTAGCGCCAGCAGCATCTCAGGCAGCCAAACTGTCACAGAGCCCTTCCTTCCTCTGCTGCAGGAGCTTCTTCTCCGGCAGCTGCCAAACAACCCTCCCTGCCAGCCCCAGCCCCAGCCCTGGGGCTTAGATGTGCCCAGGGTCCTGCATCCTTCCAGTCAGCTGACCGGGGAGAGGTGCTGGGGTGTTGGCCTAAGGATGTGGCAGTGGCAGACAAGGTCCTTTCCTTTGGCTCAATCTAATCTGGCATGTTTTAGCAGGCCAACTGACCAGTTAGTTACAGAAATGTATCTTAGCAAGCTTTTGGGTTGAAATCCCTTTGTCCGGTTGAGGAAGCACCTGCAGTTGGTGGGGGTGTGTGCTGGTCTTGGATGCAAGGAATAGTAAAGAAGCCAGAGGCTGGCTTGGCATGCAATGCAGGCAAGGAAGCCAGTCAGTGAAAATGGAAATGGAGGTGATAGGGGATGAGGGACAAGCTGGGGTGTTGTGGGGAAAGGGGATGTAGCACCGTAGGTAAAAGTGGAGAGGTACCTGGGGAGTCAGATGACCAGCAGGTTGTAGTGTGTCATAAATTCAATGTCCATATTGAGTCCATGAGTTTCTGGACCGAGGAGGCTGATGAAGTGAAGTTCACAGGCCCAGCTCTGAAAAGTGGTTTGTACATTCAAACAAGCACCTAACCTCATCACCAGAACTGAAGCCAACTTCCTACAGCTCACAGCACAAAACCTGCCGAGTATCTCCAGGACCCCACAAACTGCACACCACAATCTATCAAAGACAACAAAACCCAACTACCCGTGGGGGCACATTCCTCACCAAAAAAACACTCTGCCTCCAGGCTCTCAGCCCGATCCTGAAAGAGAATTTACAGTTATAAATGTATCTCTCTTCCTATATAAATTATGTAGTGTAATATCCAATATAATTATAAAATTGAAAAGAATAAATCAATGAATATAGTAATAAAAGGGTCTACTCTAGAAGAAAGGATAAAGTATTGTGGAATCCCACTTGCTAGGCTAGCAAGTAGGAAATCATTCAAGTCAATGGTAGTACTAGGCTTCATTGTCTAACACTCCTGAACTGCTGGAAGATAGCTCAATAACTGTCAGACCCCAAGGCAGAAAGCAAGCCAGTTCAACCAATGCTGCCTTTGATGCTGTTTTTCCATCTCTCCCCCAGAGCACTGGGATTGGAAGGGACCTCAAGGGTGACACTCACTGGCCAGCCACACACACCATAATGAGAGCAGGCCTTCCCCCCTGCCACCCCTTCACCCCTTTTCCCCCTCCCTCTCCTTACTTTCTGTTTCCCTGCAAGCAAGCCCAGTGTCAGCTTCGAAACTCGAAATGTTTCAAAACGTTTTTACTGCCCTCATTTTGTTTCGAGGTTGTTTCGAAGCCCTCCATTTCATTTCAAGTTCGCTGTTTTGATCTTGAAACAAGTCAAAACAGCATCGAAATGAAACAGCTGGTGAAATTTTGCACAGCCCTAGTGAGCATGCGCTGCAGACAGTGATAAGGTACAGTAACATAATATAAGGAAGTGGAAAAGGATTGGTGTTGTTCCAAAGCAGAACCAAATCTGGAAAAACTCCGTGTTAAGTGCAAAATGAAAGAGGACCGGTGTAGCTCCAAAAGCATCACCAAATGGGGAAAGCTCTGTGTTAAGTATATAATCGTGGTTAAACCGTGTGACTTTGGACTTCTCCGAAGCTCAGTAAGAAAGAGGAACCAAATCAGTGAAAATCGCTAAGAAGACAGAGAAGCCTGGCCAGTGGACCTGTTTTCCACTTGAATCCAAGGCCACGTAAGCACTGTCTTTATTAATCCAAATAAGTCTTCGTTATTGTGTATCCTAATAAAGTTTTCAAGTTGTGACTAAAATAGTCTCCCTGGCCATCAGTTTCCATCTTAGAAACTTCCCAGTCCTAGAATCATAGACATTAGGGGAGGAAGGGAGCTCAGGGGGTCACATCTAGTCCAACCCCTGCTCAAAGCAGGACCGGCCCCGACTACATCATCCCAGCCAGGCTTTGTCTACCTGGGTCTTATAAACCTCCAAGGATGGAGACTCTACCACCTCTCTGGGTATCCTGTCCCAGTGCTTCACCACCCTCCTAGTGAGAGAGTTGTTCCTAATATCCAACCTCAACTTCCGTTGCTGCAGCTTGAGCCCATTGCTCCTCGTCCTGTCATCTGCCCCCACCGAGACCAGCCCAGCTCTGTCCTCTTAGCAGCCCCCCGGCAGGGAGGTGAAGGCTGCTATTCAATCCCCCTCGGCTTCCTCCTCTTCAGACTAAATCAGCCTAGTTCCCTGCATTGCTGAGCTACCTCATAATATGATTCCCTGGATGAGGGAATGAAATCCAACACCGCATACAAGGTAAGCATTTGTGGTTGCAGTGGGACTTCAAAGCTGTACAGGCCCTGCAGTGAATTCACCCTGGGAGAACACGCTTGATTGTGTGCTCTGCCCAGCCATCTCCACACTGCGCTAAGGCTAGACAACAAGAGAGTCAGGAAACAATATTCATCTTGATTGCTGTGTGCATTTCCAGTCCTGCATCCCCAGCTCCTCCAGGCACCCTCAGGAGACTTTAAGAAAATCTCTCCATTTTCAGGAGGAGCAAGCTGACTTCTCCATGCTCCTGAGACGGCTGTTTTCAGAACTGGTGGCTCATTTGTTTTTCAGGACAGGGCCTTCCTGAAGAGACAGGGCTTAACATGCCCCGGGGTGTGGGGCAGGGACTTCTAGTAGCTGTGCAAGAGTTAAGCAAGGCAGAGGAAGAACGTGCGTTCACATAGCAACGTTCGCTCCCCCACACTGCACGGCCAGGCAGGGGTTTTGTTCACCGGTTTTGTTGCTGGATGCTGCTGTAATTCATCCTGGGAGCGCGGCGTGGGTGAGGGAGCGTGGCTGCGAGGGTTGCCAGGCTGTCATACAGGGGCTAGATCCCCAGCGGGTTTATACGAGGGTTGCTGTACAGCAGCCCGGCATCCGGGCCTCACCGCTTCCGAGGTGCACGTGCCGTTCGGGTCGTAGGTCTTGTCCGTGCGAGAGTTTCCTGTAGATCCTCCAGCAGGAATACGAGTCCGGCCACAGCGGCCACTTGCGTTTGAACGACTTTGTCGTTGTGTCCAGCCCGGCGGTCCTGTCGTTGCTGCTCTTAGGGGAGCAGAGCCAGCGGTCGCCACGATGGAAAATGTGAGCAAAACAAAGCCTCATTTAGACCTTCCCGTAGATGTTAAAAATGGAGGATCTTCTGGACCAGTCCAGATATGTCTCTCCAACACACTGAGCCTGGCTTGTTCTTAAAACCCAGCTGCTATGTTGGTGATTTAGAAAAAGCACAAAGCTTATCTCACAGTTCAGGTCTAGTCTAACGAATACCCAGGAGTAACCCGCCCAAAGGTCTTTGCCCAGAGAAGAAGAGCTTCACCTTCTCAGCTGAAACTTTTCCTTGGGTAACACCCAGGGCCAGTTTTATCACTTGGGTCCCTCCAGACTCTGAAGCTCCACTAGGACGTTCATGCTCCTCTGTGGAGCTTTCCAGAAAGTTTTTTCCTTGGAAACCTTTCAATCAAAGCACCTTTTCAATCCCCTCCCTTGCAAAGATGCAGAATTTAACGCCCCCTTCCCCCAAAACTTGCTACCTTTATGTTTATCCACATTATGGCTCTATTGATGATTGTATAGGTAGCCATAGAGTTCCAGCATAGTCTGTAACTGGGCAAACAAAGGTGTCAGAAAGAGAATTGTCTGAAGTAAGTTGGATTATGTCATTTACTTGGAATTCCAAAAACAATACCCCAGAAAATCCCAACAACATCCCTTATCGTTCCTCCTTATTTACATTTTGAATTCTCGATTAATTTTAACTACTTGGAAAAAGACCTGGCTGTTATCGTGATAGCACAGTGGAAGCCACTGAATCCTTGGAGCCACTGGAGCCACTGTCTTTGCAGTATATCCACTGTGTTTGCAGCGTTAGAAGATTGAATTAGATGATATTAATGTTGAAAATTTTACAGTGACTTTATAGAAGTCAGTGGTTTACCTATTCTGCAATCTTGAGTTCAGTTTTTGTCGGTCCACCCCAAAAAGATATAGTAGGTCCAGAAGCTAGTGATATGTCATGGAGGAAGACAAATAAGTCATTGGAGAAGTACCATCAAGGTTGCTTGCAGAAGATCCTTCAAATCCAGTGGGAAAACAGATGCACCAACATTGGTGCCCACTACTAAGGAAACACCATGAGCATCGAGGTGATGATCATCCAACATCAACTCTGCTGGGCCGACCACGTCATCTGGATGTCTGACTCCAGACTCTTGAAGCGAGTTTTATTCTCCCAGCTCAGCCAAGGCGGGTGCTCACAAAGGGGGCTGGGAAAGTGCTTCAAGGCCAACTTGAAAAAAATGCATCATTGACATCAAGGTTGCTGGTTGTAGCCATGTTGGTCTAGAGACATAGGCAACAAGGTTCTTTGGGTAGATGTGATATCTTATATAGATTAGATGTGAGATCTTATTAGATGTGATATCTTTCTTAGACCAACTAACTAGCTGGGAAAATGGTTCTTTGCAAGCTTTTGGGCACCAACACCCTTCTTCAGGCTTTACTGACATCAGCTCATGCGAGACTATCACCCAGGACCACCCCAAATGGAGGAAGAGTCTGCTGGAGGGATCTCAGCACTTTGAAACCTTACAATGACAACAGGAGATGGAAAAGCAGGAGTGGCAGAAACAGTCTGTTGTGGACTGAGCCAAGAACCCAGAGCCACCCAACCGGCATGGAGACATGTGCCCGAATTGCAACAGAGAGCATGGATCCCAGATTGGCTTCCTCGGCCATCTTCAGACCCACAAATAAGACCATCATGGGAGACGATCATCCTTGACTGTGAGGGATTGCCAAAGAATTTGTAGGAAAACAGATAAGAACGATTCAGATTAGAGAGGACATGCCAGAGGTAAATAAGCTAACAAGGAGTATAAGGCATTACCTTCCAGGACATGGGGAGTCAGACCAAAAGTAGTGGCTGAGTTTTGGAGCCAGAGTCACATAACCAGAGGAGTCAGGAGCAGAAGAGCTAATACGCCTGACAAATGGCCCACAGACCATTGCCGCAAGTGGTCATAAGTAGGGACCGCACTGCCTCCTTCCTCCTCTCCTCGCCCATCCAGGTGTGGCCAGAAATAGAGGTATGGCCAGCCCAATGCCATCTGGGCACAGCTGTCTGTGGAGGCTCCTGACCTAAGGAAGGTGAAGTGGGTATCTACTTGTAAAACCCAAGAGCAAGAGTCCAGCTAGTGAAGCAGAAAGGCAGCAGCAGTGCAAACCCGAGGAAGGAAACACAGGTTGCCATGACATGTATGACACTGGGAAACACTTTAGCGCCAGGCATCATTAAGACCTGGAGTTTCACAGAAATCAGGACAAGATTAAACACTTGCAAAGTTGTGAGAACATCCAATGCCGTTTTAGGTAAGTTGCTCACATACACCATTACCCAGATTACAGATAGCCTCTGGGTTGGCTACTAACAGAAGAGGCAGAAACAGGGCTACAGCCCAAGCTTTTCGGTGCGTACATTTTAAAACATTAAAGCAAGCATTTATCCCAAAGTGTATCTGGCTACCCGTGACATCACTTCACAGATTCTCTCATCTATACGAGCTGGGGAGACTTGAAAGGTGGGAGGGGGGGTGGCACGCAGATTGACAGCAGGTCTTCTTGAATTTGTTGAATTCTCATAATTCCCCTCTGGCCTATGGCCTGTATCTGTAGACAGCTTGTTTTAATATTCTGATAAATGATCCATAGTATCATAGAAAATGAGGGCTGAAAAGGACCTCAGGAGTCGCATCTAGTGCAGCCCCCTGCTCCAAGCAGGGCCAGCCCCAACTCCATCATCCCAGCCAAGGTTTGTCCAGCCAGGTCTTAAAACCTCCAAGGATGGAGACTCCACAACCTACAATCATAGAAGATGAGGGTGGGAAGGGACCTCAGGAGGTCACATCTAGTCCAACCCCCTCCTCACTGTAGGACCATCCCCAGCTACATCATCCCAGCCAGGGCTTTGTCTAGGCAGGTCTTAAACACCGCCAAGGACGATGCTCCCACCACCTTTCTGGGTAAGCTGTCCCAGTGCTTTACTACCCTCCTAGTGAGCAAGTTTTTTCCTCATATCTAACCTCAGCTTCCCTTGCTGCAACTGGAGCCCATTGCTCCTTGTCCTGTCATCTGCCCCCACCGAGAACAGCCCAGCTCCATCCTCCTTGCAGCCCCCCTGTAGGGAGGTGGCGGCTGCTGTTCAATCCCCCTCGGTCTTCTCTTCTCCAGACTCAATCAGCCCATTTCCCTCCGCCGCTCCTCACCAGTCCTGACCCCAGCCCCACAACCATTTTTGTTCCCCTCCGCTGGACTCTGTCCAATGTGTCTACATCCTTTCTGCAGTGGGGGGCCCACAGCTGGACACAGGACTCCGGATGTGGCCTCCCCAGTGCTGAATAGAGGGGAAGGATCACTGCCCTCCGTCTGTTGGCAACGCTCGTACCGATGCAGCCCAGGACGCTGTTCGCCTTCCTGGCGCCAAGGGTGCACTGCCGGCTCATAAGTGATGTCTGATTGGTTTTATTTAAAATTCTTTGTTTCGCTGAAACATTTGGAACCAGATCTCTCGTGGGCTTGGAAGGTGTCAATTAGTTGGGATATATCCTTGGGAAAGTAAAATGGAGAGTTTCCTTCCCTTCCCCATGGCAGACCGCTATTCAACACTGGCCTGCTTCTTTTTTGCCTTAGTTGATGGGTCTCTGATGCAGCTGAGGGGTTTTTTTTGTCAGAGGGTTGGGGGGTTTTTTTACAAATTACCTAAGCATCTGATCCATTATATATCTATTATAGCAAAATGGCATATAAAATATTTGGTTACATCACTCACTACTACAAATATTTTAAGATAAAACTATGATATAGTGTATTTGGATTATTTAATATAGGATCTTTCCTTTTAATGTCTCCTTTCAGGCCTTGTGCTCAGTTTAATTGTATCTCATTACCGGTTTGGTTAGACACGGGGATGATTTTCTTTGCTTTGCTAAGAAAGCTGATTGTCACATCTGCAAAGTTTCATACTACGGTCACTCAAACACAGGTTTTGGGGCCTTCTGTTTAGCCACAGTTTGGCCTAGGCCCCTTGAAAATGGCCAAGACTGGCAACAACACTTGCAAAAAATCTCTACTCCCCTCTTCAGAGCTCACTCCAAATCACTAGCTGGTATGGAGTTGCAAAGACATTTTCACTATGTGCAGATCATTCTGGATTACAGTTTGTTAGGTGTCCCTACGAAGCACTGGATACTGCCACTGGTAGAGACAGGGCATGTGACTACCAGACCCCTTGTATCAGCAGTAAGTCATCCTCCCTGTGAATTTATCCCCGCTTTCCCAGGAGCGGGTCAGGACCACTGGCACCATGCTGCTAAAGAGGTCGATATTTGTATTTCAGGCCCCGGTGACATTCGAGGATGTTGCAGTCTATTTCTCGCCAGAAGAATGGAAGGAGCTGGTCGAATGGCAGAAGGAGCTGTACTGGGACGTGATGAAGGAGAACTACGAGCTGGTCACTTCATTAGGTAAAAAGATATTTCTGTGTTCCTGGCAGCTGCGTGGGCCATGAAAAGCCAAGACACCTACCAGCGAGGTGGGATTCACTCTGCCGGGAGCGTCTAGTTGTAATTGCACATTACTGAGCTCTTTTGTGAGTGAAAACGCAGGGAGCAGATTTGAGGTTATTGTTAATGTCTCCAATGTCTAAGCTTTGCTTATATATCAGACAAAACAGACAGACTCCACTGAAGATGCAGTTAAGGTTGAAAGTATGGGTCAGTAATTGAAGGGCAAAAACCGGGCAGGGATGTTGTAGTTATCCCAAAAAACAAGCATTATAAACCCAGGAAATTCAGAGCTAAGGTTACACTTCAAAGAAATATAAACATATTTCAGTAAGAAATGTGCAGTGAAAGCATTTAAAACACACTCTGATCTCTGGTGATGTCAGGCAAAACCATAGCAGCATGGGAGGTATGAACACTCACAGCCAATGTGGATTTTTAAAGAATAAATTAAGAAAATAAAGGGTGCATCTACACGATCGTTAATGTGCTTTTGCTAATGCACATTACATGTAGTACCTCCGTTGTGAGCTACTAGAAAAAGGTTCATTAGCCTATTTTAATAATCATTAGTGAAAATGAATGGTATTTTGTGACGCTTTATTCACGCACATTAAAAAAAGGCTAATAATGCGCATTAAAGCGCATGTGTAGATGTGCCCACAGACTGGGTGAAAGTATTTCAAGGTGGATACACAACCGGTTGGATCATCATGCTCAATGGCTTGATATCTAGTTAGGAGGAGGTATCAAGTGGGGTTCCCCAGAGGTCTGTCCTGGGTCCGGTAATTGTAACATCTTCATTAATGATTTAGATGATGAGATTGATTGCAGGCTTAGCGAATCTGTGGATGACAGCAAGTTGGATGGAGTTACAGACCCTGGAGAGCAGGGCTAGATGCAGATTGAGCTGGAGAAATGGTGTACAATCAACCGGATGACATTCAACAAGGATAAGTGCGAAGTCCTGTACTCGGGATGGAATAACAGCGTGCACGACACAGACTGGAGAGTGACTGACTGGGCTGCAGTGCAGCGGAGAAGCACCTGGGCGTTACAGTAGACCCTAAGCTAAATATAAGCCAGCAGTGTGCAAAAAACCCCCAAATGCATCCTGGGTTGTATTAACAGAAGTTTCCTTTGCACATCAAGGAAAATGATGGTTCCCGTATATTCAGCACTGGGAAGGCCTCACCTGGAGTCCTGTGTCCAGTTTTGGGCTTCACACTTATAAGAAGGATTTGGACAGTTTGCAAAATGTCCAGCTCAGAGCAATAAAAATAACTAGAGGCCTGGGAAGCAAGACTTATGAGGAAAGGCTGAAAGACCTAAGGATATTTAGTCTGGAGAAGAGAAGACACGGGAGGGGATTTGATAATTGTCTTCAAATACATGAAAGGGGATGACAGAGAGGATGGAGATGGGCTTTTTCCTCTGACCGTAAGGGGCAGGACTAGGAGCAATGCTGTCAGCAGGAGAAATTCAGGTTGGAGAAATTTAGGAGGAACTTTCTGACTGAGGGTGGTAAAGTATATAACAGGCACCTAGAGAAGCGGTGGAGTCTCTGTCCCTGGAAATGCTCAAGAGCAGGTTGGACAGACACGTGTCTGGGGTGGTTTATTCAGGGATGCTCCTGCCTTGAGCAGGGGGCTGGATAAGCCCAGCTGAGGGCCCAGCCAGCACAACTTTTCTGTGGTCCTACGAATAAATTCTGCCAAATCAATTTGGCTTCCTTTTTGTTGGCAGGTCGAGTAGTTTGTGAATGAGGGCAATGTAGTGGATTCACAGCTGTCAGACAGGGGGTTGTACAAGGGCAGGTGAAAGTGAGTTGAGAGTAAGAGACAAACTCAGGTAACTGGGTGCAGCTCTCCCGAACGCCTCAGGTAAGTTTTAACTGAGGTTGAAAGTGAGACTGATGACCTGTGAGACTCTTCCGGTCACTGCTCAAAAACGTTATTAAGCTACACAGCAGCAAAGACTTCTCTGTATTAATAGGGACAGTGCTTATGTAGCCTTGGACTGAAGGGGACAACAGGTCCACGGGCCAGGCTTCTCTGCTCCTTTGGGGACTCTCGCTGATTTGGCTCCTCTTTTCCGCGGAGCTTCGGGGAAGCACGAAGGCGCGCGATTAAACCACAGTTATTTACTTAATATGCAGCTTTCCATATCTGATTATGCTTTGGCACTTGGTCAATCCTTTTTCATTTCCTTGTGTTATATAACTGCACCTTATCAATGTCTACAGGCATGCTGAACTCATCTCATTGCTACACAAGTGAAGCTCAGGTCATGTCACAACACAGCCTACGTCGTACACGGCACACACTGCACACGGCTTATGATGCCGGCGTGGTCTGCAGCTGGGACCCATCGACACCAAGGCCACACACTGATCACCATTCAGATCCAAGCTGGGTTTCTCCCCGGGGTGCTTGACATCATTGGGTTTTGCAGCAAGTCAAATATTTTTTCCCCAGCCAGATGCTGTACCTTTTGTCACGTCTGTATAACATGACATGATCTTTTCTTTTCTCTCTAGTAGATGATGGGCTGACAAATGAAAGCCTGGAGGAAAAGAGTCGGGAGGAGGAGGTGGAAAGCTTGCCCATCCAGCCCTTTCTTGCAAAGCTCAAGGAGAGGGTGCCCCAGAGCCCAGCAAAGACAAAATCCTGCCCACACCCTAGCAAATTGCAGGCCACACCGAGAGGCTCTGCGGGGACGCCACCAGAGAGACCCCTGGGCAGCCTGGCTCCGCAAAAGTCCCCAGGGGCAGAGAGACCCCACGGCCCGCCGGAGCACGAGCGGGGCGTCCTGGAGAGACCCGAGCTGCTGATGCGGCCCCGAAGCCGCAAGCGGGAGAGGCCGTTCCCCTGCAGCGAGTGCGGGAAGTGCTTCTCCCAGAAGGGCGACCTGAAGATCCACCTGCGCATCCACACGGGGGAGAGGCCGTACGCCTGCCCCGAGTGCGAGAAGCGCTTCACGCAGTGCGGCTACCTGAAGATCCACCTGCGGCTGCACACGGGGGAGAAGCCCTTCCCTTGCGGCGACTGCGGGAAACGCTTCCCTTCCAAGGGCGACCTCAAGATGCACCAGCGCAAGCACACGGGCGAACGCCCCTTTCTGTGCAGCGAGTGTAAGAAGAGCTTCACCCGCAAAGTGGACCTCAAGGTGCACCTGCGGAAGCACACGGGCGAGCGTCCCTTCACGTGCCCGGAGTGCGCAAAGAGCTTCACCTCCAAGGGCTACCTGAAGATCCACCTGGGGCAGCACAAGGGCCGGCGCCCGTTTGCCTGCCTGGAGTGCGAGAAGAGCTTCATCTCCAAGGGCTCGCTGAAGATCCACCAGCGCGTCCACACGGGCGAGACGCCCTTCACGTGCCCCGACTGCGGGAAGAGCTTCACCACCAAAGGGTACCTCAAGATCCACCAGCGGCTGCACACGGGGGAGACGCCGTACCCTTGCGGTCAGTGCGGGAAGAGCTTCTCCACCAAGGGCTACCTCAAGATCCACCAGAAGATCCACGCCGAAGGCGCACCTTTTGCCTGCAGCACCTGCGGGAAGAGCTTTGCCACCACGCGGTACCTCAAGATGCACCAGCGCAGCCACACCGGGGAGAAGCCCTTCAGCTGCCCCGAGTGCGGGGAGAGCTTTGCCCAGAAGGACTACCTCCGCATCCACCAGCGCACGCACAAGGGAGAGGGGCTCTTCACGTGCCCCGACTGCGGGAAGAGCTTCACGGCCAAGTATCTGCAGATCCACCGGCGCATGCACACCGGGGAGCGGCCGTACGCGTGCGCGGACTGCGGGAAGCGCTTCACGGCCGAGGGCTCCCTCAAGGTCCACCGGAAGATCCACACCCGGGTGTCGCGGAGCATCTGCGGGGACTGCGGGAAGAGCTTCTCTTCCCTGCGCTATCTCAAGGTGCACCAGCAGATCCACGCCCGGGACCTGGCGCAGCTGTCCGTGGGGAGCAGAGAGGCCTCGCCACCGGCTTACATTCTGCCAAAACCCCGCCGGGAAATGATTGCCTTCACCTGCACCGTGTGCGAGAAGAGCTTCTGCCAGAAGTCGAATTTGCTGACGCACCAGAAGACCCACGCCGAGGAGAGGCCGGCTGCGATGCTCAAGCCCGGCTTCCCGCCCCTGGCTTGTGCGGAGCCGTGCCCCAGGAGCCTGCCCCGGGACGTGTTAAGAACAGGGGCCGGTCACCTGGACCCCAGGCCCTGCCCCCTCCCCTTGGATTTGAAGCCCAGCTTCCCCTTTTCTCCGCAGACCCCACCTCTTTCCCCCGGGATAAATCTCGCTGTCTCTTGAACTCGTCTTGCCACCTGCTCACACCCAGCGACCTCTTCTGCGTGATGACGACCTCCCTTTGCATGACGTAGCTCTGCCCAGGTTCCTCTGCTCACTTCCACCCCGGTGCTCCCGTATGGCACCGTGTCTAAGGTAGGGATCATGCCCTGGTGGGGCGAGCCCCAGTTTTGCACGCTGTCTCAGGTGGGTCTCGCTAAGGCCTTACAGACTTGCTCGTTGTTCAGCTTTGATCCATAATGCCTGCTCTGGCTTTTCTGCAGCAGCTTCGCACCAAGCCGGTGGTTGCTGTGGTTTTAACCCCCAGGCTACGACTCGGTGCACTGCATTGTTAACACTGTTTAGCACAGGTCCCCTATGCTGCTTGCTTTTTTGCACACTCATTTCATTGCACAGTGCGTTCCCGACCAGCCAGCCCAGACATCCAGCTGATCCTCCTCCTTCCCTGCTTCCTTTCTTTATTCCCTATCATCTCCTCCGACTCCAGCCTAGCCTCAGATACATCCTTGGAAATCATGGGCCAGTTCACAGCCTGCTGGCTTCACTGGAGTGGTACCAGGGATGAATCTGGACCTTCCTCTTCAATAACTTCCAAGTCATTGAGCGCACTGGCGCCAGGGCAACTGCACTCCTCATCTTTCTGTTTCTCCACTTTGACTTCCATTTTATCTGTAGTAGGTATTAGAAACAGTTTGCTTGAAACCCACTTTGAATATAAACACAAGCAAACTGCATGAGACAGGAACTGTTGCTAGGTGCTGCCAGAAGTGTAATTGCAGACCTCACCAGAAATGCATACAAGAAACAAAAAGCATCAACCCTGCTTCAGGTGAAAGAGTGTCTCTCGGAGATGATGCACCTTAGAAACCAATGGAGAAGTGATACAGTGAGCGTGAGATGTGTTGGGAGGGATTGGAAACAGTCCCTAAAATCATAACGTCATAGAAAATTCAGGTCGGAAGGGACCCCAGGAGGTCGCATCTAGTCCAACCCCTTGCTGAAAGCAGGACCAGCCCCAACTACAACATCCCAGCCAAGGCTTTGTCTAGCTGGGCCTTTAACATCTGTAAGGATGGAGAGTCCACCGCCTCTCTGGGAGCCTGTTCCAGGGCTTCACCACCCTCCTGGTGAGAAAGTTTTTCCTAATATCCAACCTCAACTTCCCTAGCTGCAGCTTGAGCCCATTGCTCCTTCTGTCATCTGCCCCCCCTGAGACGAGCCCAGCCCCCCTGCAGGGAGGTGAAGGTCTCTTCTGCAGACTCAATCAGCCCAGTTCCCTCAGCCCCTCCTCACCAGTCCGGTCCCCAGCCCCCTATGCTTTTGCAGAGGCTTTGGCATTTCTGCAGCAGGCCCCGCTGCGTTCTGCACTGCAAAACCAGGAACGAACCAAAGCAGAAGAAGCAGAAAAGCTTTTCTCTAAGTGCCCAGGTCTGTTCCCTGTGGAACAAGATGAGGCTTGTAATCACTGCATGTAGAAGATGCCTACCAGAGCGTGCAGGCATGGGCATATTCGAGACTCCCCGGGACAGCTTTGCTTAAGTTGGCACCCACTTGCCCTCGGTGTTTAAGGAGGTTGTGCTTTCCCCTTGAATATTAGGATGGAGCCTGCCTAGGCATGCAGGGAAGGGGAGGTTAGCAGGGAGGGATTCGGGCCATTTTAGCTGCTGCCGCCTCTAGTTTCTCCCCACGGAAGCTGATGCTGTCTGAGTCCTTTTCTTGCATGACTTCCTCTGCGCATTCGTCATGTGGCACAGGCCATCTTGGCTGGCCCCTGAGCATCTTATAGCGATGCAGCCCCAGGGAAGGGAGCCAGGGCTGGGAACCCACTCCTCTTCATCCGGGGACTTTTTGCGGTTCATACGTTAGGGCCTAGAGTGGTTTCTCTGTCTCTCAGGCGATGTTCCAAGGAGCATAATAAGCTCAAGTTTCTGCTCAGGGTTGCTGATGTGAGAAGTCTGGCTAGAAATGTATTCTCTGATGCAAAAACATCCCAAACCACCCCCAAGTACCTGCTGATTGTTTTTAACACCAAGGGCTAGCGTGGGAGTCCCGGGTCCGGCGAGTAGCTGTCCCCACGGTCAAGGGAAAGCTGTTTCTCCTGCCTCCGTTACTGCTTCACACTAAGGGTGGGTCATTCTTCATGTCTCCGTGCTGCCTGCACACTTCCCAGGGCTGCATTTTGTTCCTAACAGGTCCGGATATTATTGCTAAAGACAACACAGAAGTTGAAATGGTGCAGACCAAACCGAGTGCGTGGGGGCTAGGGACTCCTGGGTTCTTTGGACAGCTGTTTTCACTTACTACATTGGAAAGCCCCTCTCCCTCTATAAAAAGTCAGCGTGCTGGTTTATTTGCCACACTGGAGCATGGTTGCTCTGTGTAACGGTCCTCAATACATGCTGTAACTATGAGATCAATTAGGGATCGTTCCTCATTGAGGCAAATTGGTCACTGGCTAATCTCTGGGATTCCCAAGGACGGTGCGTGTGCACGTTGGATGGTCCAGGGTCAAAGGAGGGAGACGGCGCCCTCCAGTCCTGTCCCCGGTGCACTGTTGTGTGACTGGGGAGAAGTCACTTTAACCCATCTGTGTCTCAGCTCCCATCGCTGTGAAGTGGGGTTAATAAAACCTGAATCATGGGGAGGGTGGGGGGTTGGAGGACTACTTTATAACAGGACCCACAGTTAAAAGGTACAAGAGATATATGAATTATCATTACTGGGTAATCAGGTAGGTTTCTGTGCTGTCTGTTCTTAGAGCCAGCCTTTATGTGGGTTGTCCTGATGTGCCAGTTACTAAAGAATCGGGGCACCTAATCTACTAATTTATAAAAGTCAAGGTAGTCCTGGGGGGACTGGTTTAGTCTTCTCAGATGAGCTATTCCCAGTGTAAGGCAGCATCTCAGCAGTGGCCAAACTGGATCCCCAGAGATTACACAGGTCTGTGGAGATGCACTTTGGCCTTCCTGAGACCTCTCAGGTGTATTTTTGACAAGCTACATCCTACCCTGGCAGCAGCTGGAGCTTAGCAGTGCCCTCACCTCTCTCTTGTACCTGAGGCAAGTTGGGATATTTTTGCTGGTTTTGGACAGCATGCCCTGCACTTGTGCAAGACAGTTGTTCAAGCGGCTTTGGGGGCAGGTTTGACAAGCCTTTGTATGGGATGATTTGGACAGGCCTGATCCTGCCTTGAGTAGATGGGTTGGCCCAGATGTGACCTCCTAAGGAGGTTTGCCAGCCCCATGGCTCTGGTTCTGTGGCCAATGTGGATTTTGGCTCTGAGAGATCAGACATCCCCCAGGGAGACATGCTGTGATTAGGACCAGATTCATCATTTCACTCACTAAACTGCCCTATAGTTGAAGGGTTGGAGTTGGAGGAGATGTACCGCACCATCAGAAACTCGGCTGAGCCAATGCACCATAGCTGTGCCAGTTTCCACCAGACTGAAAGCTTCTGCAGCTGTTTCATCTGCTAACGTGGCCTAACACGGTGTCCGTAACAGATGTGCTGCCTTCACGAACCACCTGTGGCTTATGTGTGCAATCAAGACATTAAATGAAAACTGATAAGGCTTCAAGTCTGGAGGAAAAGGTACAGGCTCAGTTACCACCCTGCAACACTGCTGACATCTGAAGCATACAGCAGTGGTGGAAACAAATGGAGCTGAGTTGGCTGTGTGCAATGTGAAGACCCTTTATGACACAGAAGGGGAAAGCTGGGCCTTGGAAGCAGTTATAGGAGCCTGGTGCAGATTGCAGGTGAATTTGACTTAATAATTGGCTAATGCTAGGGCTACATAAGTGAGATTTTTATATATTGGTCCTGAAGACAGCCAGCCAGTAGTCTGAGCTCCCCAGAAATAATAGGCCAGTTTTCTGCCTAGCTATTGAACAGTTGCACTAGCTGGGCACATCTACACTTGCAATTAATGCTATTTGACTTTACTGCTCAGTAAGTGCTTGCACATGTAGACGGTGACGCTTTACTATGCAGCAGATTAGTCTACTGTGCAGTAAAGCATCTGATGTAGACAAGGCCACAGTGAATAACAGTATGCTGTGCTGGGAGTTCATGGCAAACAAGACAATGCGTTCAGTGGATATGGGGGAGAGCAAGCATACACGAGCTGACCCCAAACCTGCCCATACTGGTTTGAAGAAGTCCCTTAATGGGAGAAATAAAATTAGCTGGAGGACATTGGATTTATTCCATTTAGAAAGAGCAGCTTCAGCCAATATAGGAAGGTCTTAATCTGAAAAACAGCCAGGAAAGAGCAGGAATCCAGAAGATTGTTTTTCTAAATGACACATGTTCAAGTCCAGTCACCATAAACCTTAAAGGAGAAAAAAAACCTCAAAAAGCATTGGGAGCCTTGGTGGAAGCACTAAAGCTGCTATGTCGTTTATCCTTTTAAGCTATTTTGTGACTCCTAAACTTAAAGACTTGTAAATCCTTACGGAGCGGGTGTGGGGATGCCCCAAGAAATGTGAAGTGGCCAGAGGAACTGGAGAGGCCAAAATTCAGATGTCCCTCTGGGTTATGGAAAACAGCATGGTTAAAACAAGAAGGTGAGACGCAACAGAGGAGGCCTCTGCCAGGAACTGCCTCGAGACGCATAGGAGGCAGATGGGCACGTTTAACTCTGTGCCTGTGGCTCCTGGCATGTCACGTCTAGTTCGTGACCTGGAGAAAACAGCATAAAGCCATTTGATGGCTTAACGTACGAGAGCTCCTTCAAGTCCTTGGAGCTGAAACAAAAGTGGCCTCTGTCAGTTTGTTGGACTTTGTCAGTTTAGAGAGGGATCATGCTATTTTGAAAGGACTCCTATTTGTTTCCCCCCCGTTTTGCAGTTGCTGGGAGTGCATGATATGGGGTCAGGTTTGCAGTCCACAGTTGGGGTTTGATTGCAATAGGAGCCCTGCCATCAACCTCAGAGGTGCTGCACTGGGCCCGGTCCTTAATCGGTGTTCGGGAGAACAGAACTGGCTCAGTGGGTGTTTATCTTTCTGCCGAAGCGGTGCTAAGAGAAATGGGTTTCTCTCACCCACTGGTAAGTGAAGGGGATAGACAGAAACACTGTAAATACGATATTCATGCAGTTGCCTCATGCATAGCTTTAACTTTAATTATGCTTTCTTTATGCGTGCTGTGCTTTTTGCTGGAAGGTAACAGGGGCAAGTTGGCTAAAACTGAGGTCCAGTCATGCTCGTGTTAAAATCAGTGGGAAGGGATTTCTTTTTATTCTTATCCTCACAATGAGTTCTTCAGGCTTCATCCTATTTTGTCTAATAACGAGCTTGTTACCGACTTTTTTTCCTGAAGTTACTGATCTAACTTTCACTGGATCAAGGGCTGTTTGGGACTGTCTTGTTGGGAAACAGATTTAGGGTCTTGTTATCTTCCCCACTCTTTGGTTGAGAGGCATTAGAGGAACAGACAGCATCTTGCTAAGTCAGCGTGGAGCTGTGCACCTTCTACCCTGAGCCCCTGGGACCCTTTCCCGCGTGGTAGCGTGCTGCAGGGAAAGCACAGGACAAGTGTGCTGGGGTTAGGGTTGCAGGGGTCTAACCCCTATGCAGGATCTAGCCCCTTTGCAGGGGTTAGAGTTGAATTGTGGGGAGGTATCCTTTATTTTCATGATGGTTTGCTATACTGATAGAGATTTCTGTAAAGCATATAAAGGCTCACACATTGTGGGCTATTAGTCTAGGAGAGCACAAACACGTGTGCATTTGCTGTGTCATTCATTCTTTAACGCTGCTGTTCCTAATATTACACAACACACAAAATACAGTGGACTTTTAAGCGATGAGGTAAAATAAGCCTGAAAGACTAACAGTGGTGTTCATAAGCAATGCCAGCCAAGCTTGATTTTAACTGAAATAAAGAATAAACATGCCCCTTCCCAAACAAATGCATACACATGATCCTATGATCCCTGCTGACTTCTTGCCCCTGGGGCAGGGGGCTGGACTCAGTGATCCTCCGGGGTCCCTTCCAGCCCAAATGTCTATGAAGTCTATGAAATATAAGACACACCAGCTTGTTGATCTGAAAATACAGCTCAGAGGAAGAGGTCTTACCATCTCGAACCACAGAGACTTGTGTAAAGAAGAGGATGACGGTGAGTTTATTGTTCTTTCCTTTGCCAAGTACTTTCACCAATAAAGTGTTGTTTCTGGAAGATTCGCCTCGGTGCAAGATTCTCATGCACGAAGCGAAACTTCTCTCGTGAAATCTAAAAAGGGGGACACCGTGTTAGCAGATGGCAAATGGCACGACCGCAGATTGGATCCCTCAGAACTTGGTACCACAAACTCAAAGAGCAATGTCAAGAAGATGCAGCCACGCTTGGTGCTTGGAAATCCAGTTATGAGGTGGGACTAGCGCTGGAGATGCTGCCGTCTTTCTCACATACAGAGTGACATTTTTGAGCCTCCTGTAATGTAGGTACTTTTGCTGTTTTAAGCTCCGTTACACAGTATGTACCAATTATTGCCTGGGAAAACACATTCCTCATGGTAAACCTGCTACAGAAAAACATTTGTCGGTACATGTAAGACACCAGGGTGTCCATGCCTGGCTTGTATGATACAATATGACCATTATATTATATGATACAATATTTGGCTCTTTTGTAGGCATCATTTATGCCTGTTAATGACTTAATTTGAGCTTTGGTTCTTTTTGCTTGTTTGTTCTTCTATATTTCTAAATAAAAAGGAAAGAAAAGAAGACAGGAGTCACCGTCTCTGCTGCACAGATTTAAAAGATGCAATGTGCTTAGACTTTTCAAAAGCAAGGTACTTTAGGCAGATGTGATATATTTTGTTAGACCAACTAAATAGATGGGAAAAAATATTATTTGCAAGCTTTTGGAACAAACACCCTTTGTCAGGCATAGGGAGACTGCTGGTGTTATATGTTCTCCAAGTACACAGCTTGGTACCGCACAAAATCCTGATTAAAAGCTAACCACGCATTAGTAATAAAAAAGCACTTTGCTGTGCCTGGCTTCCCATGATCAGAGACCTGATGAAGAATGTCTTGCATTCAGGACATGTCTAACTTTACCTCAACTACAAAGTTGGTCCAATAAAAGATATCACCCTAATCAATTCTTACCTTAATGGATTCTGATATGGCCAAGAGATTGAGTTTTTAGGAGGAAAGCCATAAGGTTGTTATGAGGACTGTGTCTTGTGGTGTTTTACAGGGATCTGTGCTAGCTGTAGTGCTAGTCAGCCTTTTTTATGAGCCATCTGGAAGTTAACACACACACATGACGACATATATATATATTATAACATATATATAACAAACCATCATTGATAACTTTAGATGACAAAGTGATAAATAACGAGAACAGGGCAGTCACTACAGATCATCCTCAATCTCTTGGTATGTTGGGCCCATTCAAGCAAAATGCAGCCAAATACCCAGTTACCACCTAAGAACAAGGAATGCAAACCACAGCTACAGAGCACAGACTGGATCCTCGAGCAGGGACTTTGAAAGGATTTAGGAGGAATAACAGTCACTGCCACATGAGCTCCCAATGCAATCCTGCGGCAAAAGAGACTGCAGTTCTCAGACATATAAAGAGTGAAGTAGTGATTTTTTTCCCCTTTGCAAGTGGGATTGATGAAAATGATATCAGCATACTTAATACAGAGGGCTGAAGAAAAGTAGCTCAACCCATTTACCCTGCCAGAGAGATGATTGAAGTGACTTGATTAGCATCTAAGCACTTCTGCTGGGAAAACATACTGGGGTTTCTAATCTGGCAGGAGAAAAGACAGCATGAATCAAAGGCTGAAAGCTGAAGCCAGCCAAGTTGCAGCAAGGGTTGGATATTAGGAGGGTGGTGAAGCACTGGAATGAGTTACCCAGAGAGGTGGTGGGATCTCCATCCTTGGAGGTGTTGAAGACCCGGCTGGACAAAGCTCTGGCTGGGATGACGTAGTTGGGGCTGGTCCTGCTAGGAGCAGGGAGTTGGACTAGGCGTGCCCTCCTGAGGTCCCTTCTGGCTCTTATTTTCTATGATTCAAGTTAGGGACAAATGTTTAACATACAAGGGTGCTTTGTCCAGTGGAATAAACTTTTTCAATTAAATGGTAGATTCTCCATCTCCCAAGGCCTTCAAAATCAAGACAGTGCCTTAAGGGAGGTTAGATTGTAATGAAAGGATCTCAAGGTCCCCCAGCGGTGTTTCAAGGTTGCCACACAGTGCTGGCTCTTTTAAGTGTGCAAACACAATGCACAAGATCAACCCAGAGGTTTCAAACATCCTGCCCTGCTGTGGCCTTTCCGAGTTCTTTGCAATGCAAAAATTTGCTCTATTATTTTTTTCTGGAGTCAATAAACAAGTGGAAATTAAGAGCTGGCGTTTTCCATGGGAAGCCTTGAGTTTGGCCAGAGGTGCTTTGAGTCTACAAGGTGGAGACCCCTTCATTCACTCACACTCATCCTATCAAGCCTTTTTGGGGGGGAAAAAACATGAAAGTGCCTCTAAAATAAAATCCCCATGAATCACACACTGTTAGTTATGACATACCATCCTTCCCTGGAGCCTCTATGGAAAATCTTCAAGCAATTGCAACCCATACTACAAAAAGACCCAATTTTAAAAGGGATCTCTCCAAAGCCACCCATCATAGCCTTTAAACAAGCACTGAACCTCGCCAACTTCACCACCAGAAGCAAAAGTCCTATGGCCAAAAGCACACTGAATGGATCCAGACCATGCTGGGATGAGACATATAAAACTTGCCAACACATCTCCAGCACCACCACAATAACTACGCCCCACAACAGGACCATCCCCGTTTCTGGATCTGACACCTGCACCTCCAGAAATGTGATACATCTCATCCAGTGCACTGAATGCCTGGACGGGAACTATGTAAGAGAAACCAAGCAACAACTGCATACAGATGAATGCGCACTGCAAGTCTATCAAAAATGAAAATACAGAATGACCTTGTGAGTGCCCACTTCTCATGAGACAACCACTCTCTCTCCAGTCTCTCAGTGCTAATCCTCAAAGGGGACTTACAAGACACCTTTCGTAGATGACCCTATGAACTTCACTTCATAAATCTACTGGATACAAAAAAATCATGGACTAAATATAGACATTGGATTTATTGCACATTATCACCTGCCTGCCATCCAATAGTCCCAGGTAACCTCTCCACATTTTACCAGCTACATTCTGTTACCAGGTCAACATTTTCCCCTTTCCTTCCCACCTACCTGCCTCATACCCATTAACCCCCATCCCATCTGATCTTCCCTGCCATGCATTTGCATTTTCACAGATTTGCATTTTGCATATTGCCTTACACCTCTATTCCACCCAAGAGAGTAGACAAACACCAGCAGACTCTCCCTATGCCTGAAGAAGCGTATTTGTGCCCAAAAGCTTGCAAAGAACAGTTTTTCTAACTATTTAGTTGATTTAATAAAAGATCACATTTACCCAAAGTACCCTTTCTGCTCAAAATGTCAAAGCATATAGGCTGACAAGTTTTGTACAGCTTTCAGATTTTCTATTATCAAAGGTTTCCTTTCTAGGGTGGGAAAAACACATGAAACAGGTGGGGTGGGAAGGTGGGGAAATCTGCAGAAAAAGGTCAAAAAGTCCCCAGCGTTTTGCTTTTAAAAGCCAAACTTCCCCACCCCACCACCACTCCAAAGCAAAGAATTATTTACTTTGAGTCATAGTGTCAGAGCAATGCTGTAGCTGTGACAATCCAGAAATTATAAGAGCAGCCAGCATTTTTTAGGGTGATCGCTTTTATTGGACCAACCATGCCTAAGACCTGCGGAAGAATGTGTTACAAAGCTTGTCTGACTTTATCCCAGCTCCAGGGCTGGGCCAATACAAGATCTCACCTTAAGAAATCCTCAGCCTGAAACATTTCTTATTTTGGGGTCCAACCAGCTGAAAGACTAGAGTTATTCTGCTGTTCTCCTTCTGGTCAGCAAGCTTCCTATGTGTGTATGCGCCTCGCTGCAAGGCCCGCGTACGAGGCGGAAGTGCCCAACCTTTGGCAGTTTGTTCTGTTAGACCCAAAACTATCGCAGCTTCCAAAGCACAGGCTCTTGAAAGCTCCCCTGGCTTACAACAGGTCTTGCCAATTCCCCAGCAAGAGGCTTTGCTGATCTTCCCCAGCCTTGCAATCATCCTTGAGTTTCCTACTTGCTGCCAAAAATTCAGTGGAGACACTTGCATATATATTTTTGTTCCCCTTTGTATCCACGAATAGGCTATTTTCCTTCTTTGGTCAGGACTGAACTTGACCATCTGACATGAGTAGCTCAGGATACTCTACCCCAGACTCCCTGAAACCTTCCCAGCTGCCTAAAATCTTTTAACTGAACTCGCCACAAAAATCAGTCCTTACCAGTGCTCAGACCCAACTGAGCAAAGAAGGACTTTTTTTCAGCATCAGCACAATCTACTTTAACTCTGCGCAGAGAGAGGATCCCCCTCTATTCAGCACTGGGGAGGCCACATCTGGAGTCCTGTGTCCAGTTTTGGGCCTCCCACTGCAGAAAGGATGTGGGGAAATTGGAGAGTCCAGTGAAGGGCAACGAAAATGGTTGCGGGCCTGGGGGACAGGACTGGTGAGGAGAGGCTGAGGGAAATGGGCTGATTTAGTTGGGAGAAGAGAAGACTGAGGGGGGTTGAATAGCAGCCTTCATCTCCCTGCAGGGGGGCTGCAAAGAGGATGGAGCTGGACTGGTCTCAGTGGGGGCAGATGACAGAAGAAGGAGCAATGGACTCAGGCTGCAGCAAGGGAAGTTGAGGTTGGATATTAGGAAAAAATTTCTCACTAGGAGGGTAGTAAATTGGAATAGGCTACCTATAGAGATGGTGGAGTCTCCATCCTTGGAGGTGTTTAAGACCCATCTAGATAAAGCCTTGTCTGGGATGATGTAGCTGGGGCTGGGCTAGTCCTGCTTGGAGCAGGAGGATGGACTAGATGTGACCTCCTGAGGTCATTTCCAACCCTCATTCTCTGTGATTGAACGATTTTTTAAATTAAATATTTGAAGAGTTTTTCCTAAGATGTTAAAATTTTCTCACAGCCGCCTTCCTCCCCAGCACTCCTTGCTACGTGCCCGCCAGGTCCCATCAGACCTGAAAACAAGTCCCAGATTGACAGGGTTTGGCACTGAACCACAGAGGAGTCTGAGACCCCTTGAAAGGCCCAGCGGCCTGTTACCACTCACCTGCACGGTTTCATCCGAGGAGTACCGCCAGCCCATACACGGAAAGGCCATTCAACCTCAAAGCATGAGGCGTAGCCACAAAGCTTGGTATAAACATGACATGTTTATTGAATGGCTGCTGCTGTATCGGGGATGTGTATCTAGTAATGTATCCGTTTCCTCACTCGCACTTTCTGCCCATCTCACAGGGATGCAGGGCCTTCATCACTGGCCTGGAAGATGGGATGCAGTGCACCCTCAGATGACATCAAGCTGGGGGGAGTACTAGATACACTGGAGGGTAGGGCTAGGAGTCAGAGTCACCTAGAGAAACTGGAGGATAGGGCCAAAAGAAATCTCATGAGATTCAGCAAGGACAATTGCAAAATCCTGCACTGAGGATGAGACAATCCCATGCACCGGTACAGGCTGGGGGCTGACTAGCTGGGCAACAGCTCTGCAGAAAACGACCTGGGGTGACAGGGGACAAAAGGCTGAACAGGAGCCAACAGTTTACCCTTATTGTGAAGAAGGCTAACAGCATCCTGGGCTGCACTGGTAGGAGTGTTGATCTATGATTTGGTGAAGGATGCCTTATAAAATGTTTGCACACCATCTGAAGTTGGGAAGCACTCACTTAAGTGCTCAGGCTTGTCATCTAATGTCCCTCTTATATATTCACCAGTTGTTCACAGTCACACACGTATTTATCTGTTACATTATCTCCTAATATGTGCAACGGCCTGTTTGAGCTTGAAAAGGGTGCTACATACACATGGATTTCAATACACATGATCAGATAGCTTAATTAATCCTAGGAAAAGATAACATTGACTACGCACTTCAGTCTTTTGGGGGGTCACAGAAGCCTCTGAGATTCCAGGTGGGTCAGCTACTTAAGGAGAGTCTCTGGTGTCATTGCAAAGTCCTTTTTTTTGGAGCCACCAAAGAGGCAGAGTCCTCCCAGCGGGGTTCTGGAGGGCAGGATTTCTCTTGCATTCACCGCACAAGCCAGCACCTTCCTGATGCACGGTGCCTCGTTGATCCTATGTCTTCCCAGTCTCGCAGTGATCCTAGACAGTTTCCTATTCACTGCCAGAAGGGACAAGACAGAGTCCTGTACCTTTTTTTGGTTACCAATTTGCGTGTGGATGCAATTCAGTTCTGTGTTTCTCTTACCAGACATTTTTTGGTGCTCACCACTGGAATATCTGAGTACATCTATCATGGACAGGTCCCTCCTTGTTTGCCTTCTGGCTGTACTTGCACGTGGCTGCAGCGTTTGCTCTCCATGGGCTAGGAGCACCGTTGTAGCTGTGATGGTCCAGAGGATGAGTGAGAAGGTCTCTTTGGTAATATCTTTTACTGAATCAACTGTATCGCGGGGAGAGAGGTTAGGCAAGGACTCCTTGTGCCCAGAAACTTGTCCAACATCTCTCCCAATGATCACAGGGGGTCCAATAAAACCATGAAAATGGTTTTTGTCATCTCTCCCCAAAGCTGAACCTGTCAGAGGAGAGGGGTGCTGGGACATTCCCAGGGGCCGATCCATCTGCTGCAGCAGTGAGAGCAAAACAGAGCCTCTCACAGCACATGCATTTCAAGCACAAAGGGGTCAAACAAGAGCAACAGGAAGATAAGATGCCATAAAGCAGGGTGCGGACACCTGCCAAGACTGTGGCACATCCCATCATCCCCTTTCTCTCCCACATAGGGGTTTCTCATCCCCAGAAGCCCACGACCTACAGGGATATCGGCTGCAATAGAGAAAGGGAGAGTATCAAGATAACTTCCTAGAGATGTGATGTACTGGGCTGTGAAATCACCAGCCCAAGGAAGCCACACAGCATAGAAGTAGCTGGACAGGGGGCTAGAAATGGGCTCTGGGGAACCAGCTGGCCATAACCCAGGCAGGAGGAACTGGACTTCTCATCTGGAAACTTCCCAACTGCATTTTCTGGGCTGTGCATACTCCATCACAGGGAAGCAGAAACCCATGTATGTGCAAGGTGCTTCCCACAGCTCTCCACAGGTCCCTCCCAGGGTCTGAGCACCTGTAATCTGCTGTATAAATGCACATTCTTGCTCAGAGAAAGGGGAACACCAGTCACCACGATGCTCTTTGTTGTGTTGGTTGTAGCCGTGTTAGTCTAAGGACATAGGCAGAGAAGGGTCTTTGGGTAGATGTGCTATCTTTTATTAGTTGGTCTAATAAAACCAACTAAGTTTATAGTTATAGTTATAGTTATAGTTTAGACTAATTAGTCTAAACTAGTAGACCATTAGTTTATAGGCCAACTAATAAAAGACAGCACATCTACCCAAAGACCCTTGTCTGCCATGATGCTTTTTTGCACTTAACAAGCAAAAGCAGGAGCTTCTGGGATCCTCTCTGCGGATCACAAAACACAATGCTGCTGGGAAGAATACTCCCCTGCACCCTATCTGCTGAGGGGGAGGAAACCTCCTTCCCAGTCTTTTCATTTCCAGTGAGTGGAGCAAGGTGGAGGACTGGTGGAAGGGGTGAAGAGGCTGTGCCCAAGCCCAGCAAAGGGGTATCAGAAGATGCCGACAGGATTAATTTGCATCTCTTCTCCCTGTTTTGATAACGGTTCCCCCATGGATGAGGTCAGCGATTTTTACAGGAAAAATGACCTGGGTTAATGCAGGATGGCTTTGGTGCCCTGCATGAGGAGTCTTTGGTTTCTACCCCGAGTCAGCTTTGCAGAGCACAGCAGAGCGTGCGCAGCCTGACAGCACTGCCGACACCATGATGGCGTTTCTTTCCTGCTCCTAGATCAGACTGCTGCTTCTGGGAGTCCCCCGGGGGTCTGCACAGCTTTACTGAACCTGCTTTAGCAGGCTTGGGGATGACCAGCTTAACTCACAGGGGATGCTGCCAGGGACTTCTCAGGGGCCTTGACTGGGGGCTCTGGGCAGCTGGTGGTGTGGACGTGCTGGTGCAGCAGGAGCTGCTGCTCCTGGGGGAAGCTTTCCCCGCACCGGATGCACCGGAAGGGCCGGACCTGGCCTTGGTGGCTCCTCTGGTGCATGGCCAGGCGCTGCGCCTGCCGGAAGGTCTTGCCACAGTGAGTGCAGATGAGCGGGCCCTGCCCTGCGTGGACCCGCTGGTGGGTGAGCAGCACCTTGCGCAGCCGGAAGCTTTCCCCACAGTCAGAGCAGGAGAAGGGCTTCTCCCCTGTGTGAAGCCGGACGTGCAGCTTGAGGGTGATCTTGTCCTTGAAGCTCCTGCCGCAGTGGGTGCAGGGGTAGGGGCGCTCGCCTGTGTGGATGCGCCGGTGGCTGAGCAGGTGGTGTTTCTGCGTGAAGCGCTTCTCACACTCGGGGCAGGAGAAGGGCTTCTCCCCGGTGTGCACGCGCCGGTGGATCACCAAGTGGTGCTTGTGGCTGAAGATCTTCCCACAGGCCTCACAGGCGAAGGGCTTGGCCCCCGTGTGCACCACTTGGTGGATGCTCAAGGGCGTCTTGTCCTTGAAGCGCTTGCCGCATTGGGCGCACTGATAGGGCCGGCTGCCAGAGTGGGTGCGCTGGTGGCTGAGCAGGTGGTGCTTCTGGGTGAAGCGCTTCTCGCACTGGGCGCAGGGGAAGGGGCGTTCGCCCGTGTGCACACGCCGGTGGGTGAGCAGGTGGTGCTTGTGGTGGAAGACCTTCCCGCATGCCTCGCAGGTGAAGGGCGGCTCCCCGGCATGCCCCCGCAGGTGGGCGAGGAAGGCCTGGCGCAGGCGGAAGCAGCCGCCGCACTGGGCGCAGGCGAAGGGGCGCTCAGCCGCGTGTGTGCGCAGGTGGGTGGTGAGGTGCTGCTTCTGCGTGAAGGCGCGTCCGCACTCGGGGCAAGCGAACGGCCTCTCCCCGGTGTGGACGCGTCGGTGGATGAGCAGCGCCGTCTTGTCCTTGAAGCACTTGGTGCAGTCGGGGCAGGCGTGGGGCCGCTCGGCCGCTATCCCGTGGAGGCCACCGTGGGCTTCGTGGCCCTCGGTGCCCCCAGACAGGCTCCTCTGCTGCCCCTGGGTCCGGCAGCTCAGAGCCGAGGATGGAAGGGATTTCTCTACTGTTCTGCCACGTGCGGCCAGCGTGCCAGCACCTTCCTTGCGGAGCCATTCCTCCTCTTCTTCCTCCCTTTTAACGACAATCACACGGCCTGCTGAAAAGAGGAGAAAGCCTACACATCGTTTCATCTGCTTGGGACAAAAGAGAGCTCCTACGGTCAGAGATACCGGAGCCGTGCTCACAGGGTTCCTCTCTTGTGACCCCTCATATAGGATGGTTTGGGCAGGGCTGATCCTGCCTCAGGCAGGGGTTGCATGAGATGTGACGCCTCTCCCAGCCCCATTTCTCTAGGATTTCTGTGACTCACCTGCCCAAGTATCTGGGGGTCTGCATCCAGCTCTCCAGCCCTGGGGAGCCCACATGTACGGCTCCTCTCCTTTCTCCAGCTGGCAGATGAGCTCTGGCTTGGCACTGGGGCATCCTGTGCAGAGCAGAGCAACACGGTCTGGTCAGGGAGGCAGCAGAGGGGTGAGGGGTTTCCCTGGGACCCCACATCAGACCAAAGCCCCTCGTCAAGCCCTCCTTGATAGGACAGGAAGGTTTTCGTTGGCTCCAGCTGAACACCCTGGTGCTGCTTGTCTAACTCACTGGTAGACAGATAGGAGCCCTCCCTCCCCTGCTGGGAGGTGAAGGCTGCTATTCAATCCCCCTCGGTCTTCTCTCCTCCAGACTCAATCAGCCCAGTCCCCCCAGCCTCTCCTCACCAGTCCTGTCCCCCAGCCCCACAACCATTTCTACTGGCTTCTGCTGGACTCTCTCCAATGCATCCACATTCTTTCTGCAGTGTGCAGCCCAAAACTTCTCATGATGAGGCTCTTGGGATGCACACAGAGATGCCTTGTGTTATTTCCTGCTGTGCCAAGACACTGTAAAGAGACTGAGCATACAAGAGGAATTCCCTCTCATTGCATGGCCCTATGTCACATAAGCAGCACAAAGGCTAACTATTCCCTGCCCCTCAAACATGATGCTGCAGGCAGAGCTCAGCTTAGGTAAGACAAGCATCCTTAACCTGCTACGTCCTGCCTCCTTCATGGCTTTGTTTTCACTGTGCTAGTGCTGATCTTGGAAAGACTACACTGGGGAAAGTGGGGATCAGCTCCATGTTACCTGCTGTTCCCTACTGGAAGAGTGAAATCTCTTCTTATTTGGGCAGGTGCTAAGCATCCTCCTGAGCACAGGAGCTTGACCTCCACCTGTACAGCAGCCTTTGCACTGTGCATCTGAATAGTAACAGGATCCTGATCAGTGGGCACCCCAAAAAGAGAGAATCCTCTCGCCTGCTGGGACTGGCTCGGCACGGACCGTGTCACCCAAGAAGCAACCTCTCCTTACCCAGTGAAGAGATGAGCTCGTAATTCTCCTTCATCACCTCCCGGTAGAGCTCCTGCTGCCATCCTGCCAGCTCTGCCCACTCCTCCGCTGAGAAATAGACAGCGACGTCCTCAAACGCCACGGGCACCTGGAAAACAAGCAGCCCCTGCTCGGCACCTCATGTGCCAGGGAGACTCCATGCCCTGCAGCCCCCGCTTGCTCCTGATTCAGCTCTGCAGGAAGCTGAAAGGAAAGAAACCCTCCTGCTCCATGTCGGAGCTGCAGTTGTGGCCTGGCAGTGTTTGCAGTTGCTTTCCGCACCATGGGAACGACAGTGAAAGCAAAGGCAATTTTATGCCATGGTGCTAAAGCCTGGCTTGTTGCATCGCTTTCTGCAACCCAAGACAGGGTGGCACCTGATGGACCCAGCCCTGCCTCCAGCCTGACTTCAGATCACCGGGGTTAACTAACTCTCTCTCACCCAAATCCTACCAAAATTCTCCAGGGAGCAGCAAGACACCTTCTAGCCATCCCTTCTCGATACATACACAGTCTCAGGGGTGTATTTGGTTAAGTTCGCCGCCCCTCCTTGGCATCTGCATTGGAGCGTGGGATTTCACAGGACTCCTTCAAGCCTAAGTAAAGGGAAGTTGATTCCAAGAAACCTTAAAGCATCAAAACCCGCCTCGCTCCCTTATCAATATTTATGCTGTTAAACTTTGGGACTTCACAAAACATCACCCCTGTGCTCTGAGCAAGCATCCCTCTTTATTCATGACTGGCAATACTAATTTCAGACACTCCCTTAGCCCTTTCCATTTACAAAGCTCGAGATTGTGATTATCTCTATGCCCACACTGAAGACAAGGAAAATGCAGCTCAGAGGGAAGGATGGATTTACAGAGGCATAAGCTGGTGCTTGCTATATATATCTTTGTTAATTAGTCTATAAAGGAGCATGTCTACCTATAAATGTTAGTCTAGACAGGTGCCTGGCAATGGCTCTGTCACTTCAGAGGCTCTCCCGGTTGACTTTGATCAGCATAAACCATGACAGATCTAGGGCCCTTCTCCTCTATCCCTGCTTGTGGGAGATCCTTTACACCAGTGCAAAAGGAGAGTAAAATGGGTAGCATTCTGATGTGCATGTATTGCGCTGGTGTAGGTGACTGGAGGATGGAAAAATCAGAGGCACTATATGAAACTCAGCATAATGAATGCAAATCCAATTTTTCTTTGGGGCTAAGCCAGGGCTCCTCATGCACAGAATAATGAGGATGAGGTCACACTTTTCTCCTTCCTCTGTGTGTCTTGGCTCTGACAAGGGGCTAAATGCTGCAGTTTGCACCCGGACAAAGTTTCCATCGAAATCCGGGGCAGCTCTGAGCGGGGGACGGCTATGAGTGCAACGTGGCTATGTGGATCACAATGCTCCCCGCTCGTGGTTGACCTGTCCCGAGCAGCTCTGCTCCATCACCTGCCCAAGGAAGATAACACAGATGCTTAGCGCTCTGTATTATTGGTGCTCTTCTGTGACTCAGTTTACCTGCTCCCTCTGCTAGCCTCTCTGTGCTCCACCGCCCTCTTTCCTTTTGAATGGTCTTATTTTCATAATTAGTCGAATCTATTTCAACTGTCCTTTACTTGGTCTGTACTTAGTTCCAATAACTTCTCTTTGCACTACAGGTTTACTGTCCACTTCCTTTTTATTTTAAGTGACTATTTTCATTGCCATAATGGAGTTACAGAGGGCCTCCTTCTACCTGGTATTTATCTCAGGCTGTATCTGCTTCTTTCTCAGACCCGAGGAAGGGCACTTTGTGCCCGAAAGCTTGCCTCCCATCCCTCCTAACTACATAGTTGGGTTCAGTAATATCTCCTATTGGGCCTTCTCAGCTGAAATCATTCTCTTGGCCAATTTCAGCAGACATGCAGATGCCCTCTGTTAAACAGCAGATGGATTCACATCTGTTTCATCCACAGAGTCATCATATTTAGGGACTGCGATGAGTCTCCGGCCTGAACTCCAGCATAATGCAGGCCAGAGGCTCCCACCCAGGGATTGCTGAGTGTTGTGAGTCCAGAAGGACATCAGAGGCTGGAGAGTCCACCCTGGCAAACTGCCCCAGCAGCTAACACTATGAAAACCCGCACCGTGCGTCTCCCGCAAATGCATCCAGCTATTTGGTGCAATTCGCAGAATCGCAGAAAATTCAGGTTGGAAATGACCTCAGGAGGTCACATCCGGTCCTACCCCCTGCTCCCAGCAGGACCAGCCTCAGCTACATCATCCCAGCCAGGGCTGTGTCTACCTGGGTCTTAAACACCCCCAAGGATGGAGACTCCTCCAGCTCCCCGGGGAGCCCGCTCCATGCTTCACCGCCCTCCTGGTGAGGCAGCTTTCCCTAGTGTCCAGCCTCAACTTCCCTTGCCGCAGCTCGAGCCCATTGCTCCTCGTCCCGTCCGGGGCCTCATCGCAGTCCCTGAACACGACGACCCCTTGCCCCGCACCGGGACCAGCCCAGCTCCCTCCTGAAGGCTGCTGTCCAGCCCCCACCCGCCTCCCTCAGCCTCTCCTGGCAAGCCATGCCCGCAGCCCCCAGCCCATCTGCGCTGCCCTCCGCCGGACGCCCCGCCCCGCCCCGCCCCGCGTGCAGGGGGCCGCAGCCGGCCCCGGACGCGGCCTCCCCGCGCCGGGCAGCGGCTCCCCTCAGGCGCAGGTCCCGCCGGCCTCTGCCGAGTCTCGCGGGGGGCCCCGCCGCGACCCGTCGCTCTGCTCCGCTGCTGCCACCTTCGCCTCACGGCCCCCCGTGCCCGCAGCCGCCTACCTGGGCCGCGAGCCCGGCGGGCATCGTGAGGGCGAGGCGCTCGCCGCCCGGCCACCATCGCGCCAGCTCCGCCGGCGGACTACAGCTCCCGGCAGCCCGCGGGGCGGGGCGGGGCGGGGCGGGGCCGGCCGCAGTGCGGGCCCCGCCCCGCCCCCGCGCGCAGGGGCTCGGGCACGTGGGGGCGAGCGGGGGTCTCCGCTCGCCTCTGGGCAGGCTCCGCGCCCGCCGGGGGCGGGTCTTCCTCGGCTCCGAGCTTCCCTGGCTGCGGCTCCGTGCCCGGCCCTCCGATGCTTAGGTCTCCTCGGTCCTGACTTCCCTGGCGCACCAGTGGCGCCTGCATGGGGAAGAGGGTTGAGGGGGCTGCACGACCCCCTGTCTAGCCTGCGCCAGCGGGGCGGGGGAACAGGGACAAGCCCCTGTTCAAGACGCGGCGCCCCTGGCCCGTTGCATGACAGGCTGAAATCCAGTCCCCGTCCCTGCATGCTCCGGGGCAGACCCCGCAGTAAAGCAGGGACGACCGGGCATCTCTAGTGGTACGTTTTCATACCCTGCCCCAGAGGGAAAGAGCAGGAAATCCATACACCACCTCCTATGCCTGCTGTTTTGGGAGATGAGGAGGCTCCCGGGAAGCTCTGAGCTGGAAAGGGCTGGGTAAAACTGCGCCAGTGTGAGCTGCAATGTGCCTAAGGGCCCCCGTGATACGAAAAGGCTCATCTGGGTGTTACAGCAGCGAGAAACCACGTCGCTAATGGCAAGCAACGGAAAAGGATGGCACGCAGACATGCAGAGTCAGGCCTGGCATCTCCAGGCAGGGTGACTCAGTGGACCCATTGTGAAGAGACAGCACATCGCTCTGCACCTCATTAGCACACCAGATGTGCTCAGACTCATCACCGAGGCCCAGAAGAGCCCGATGTGATGGAGGTTGACAAAATAATAAAAACGCAGAGAAAACAAACAGGGATTTGGTATTTATTGTGTCTCACAACAGCAGAAGGGGGGGACACAAAATTATTAGGGACCAGGTTTAAAACTAACCTAGGGGTGACGTGGACAATAAGCTGGATACGTGCCAGCACTGCGCCCTTGTTGCCAATAACGGCATCCTGGGCTGCATCGGCAGGAGCGCTGCCCGCAGACGGAGGGCAGTGATCCTTCCCCTCTTTTCTGCACTGGGGAGGCCACATCTGGAGTCCTGTGTCCAGCTGTGGGCCCCACTGCAGAAAGGATGTGGACACACTGGAGAGAGTCCAGCGGAGGGCAACGAAAACGGCTGTGGGCTGCGGGACAGGACTGGTGAGGAGAGGCGGAGGGAACTGGACTGACTGAGTCTGGAGAAGAGAGGACCGAGGGGGACTGAACAGCAGCTGCCACCTCCCTGCCGGGGGCTGCAAAGAGGACGGAGCTGGGCTGGTCTCAGTGGGGGCAGCTGACAGGACAAGGAGCAATGGGCTCAAGCTGCAGCAAGGGAAGCTGAGGCTGGATATTAGGAAGAACTTTCTCACTAGGAGGGTAGTAAACTAGAACAGGTATAGAGATGGTGGAGTCTCCATCCTTGGGGGTGTTTAAGACCCGAGTAGACAAAGCCCTGGCTGGGATGATGTAGTTGGGGCTTGAAGCAGGGGGTTGCACAAGATGTGACCTCCTGAGGTCCCTTCCAACCCTCCTTGTCCGTGATTGTGAAGTCCTCTGTCACGCAGCGTGCAACTCACTTGCAGAACTCAGGACCACAAGGTATTGTGGGGGCTGATACCCCAGTCCCAAAGGGGACTGAACAGTGGCCTGGACGGACCTTTGGTCTGCCCCAGGACACGGCCCTTCTTACATTTTAATAGCGGCACAGAGGGGGAATTCAACAGCTGGATCGATGGCTTTTATGGCTCCTTTGTGCCACTTGAGCCCTTTCCCCTAGGACAAGGGGGCAGGAATAGTGGGTGAGGGTCTTACCCAATGTAAACCGTGGCCTGCAGTGAAGACTTGGATTTAGGTTCAAGACTGAGACCCAGCAGAAGAGGAAAAAGATTATCCCCAGGGGTGCAAACACCACTAAACTAGCTCAAAGCCCCAAGAGACCTTGCATCCCTTCCTTCCATGGGTTTAGTTTCACTCATTTTTTAGAACTAAAATACCTGGCTGCCCGTGACAGGCACCATGAAGGAAACAAGGAGGGATAGAAATAATTTTTTAGGACAACCACAGGCGTTTTGGGGGAGCGCACTCAACCCAACATCCTTCTGACCCTTCCCTGAGACATGCTGACAGTCCCAGGATCAAATCCACAAGCTCCCTGATGTGGCTCTTGTGGCCCTTCTGCCCTTGGAAATGGCTCCTCTCTTCTCCAAACCACTCTGTATAAATCTATTGTCTAATTTCTTACCAGTTAACCCTGAAACAACACCAGCCATCACACCTGCCACAGGTAAAGCAGGGAGACCACCACAGGCCACGTCCCTGGCACACAAATGGGCTGCGTATTCACTGGGGCTCCCAGGAGGACAGCAAACCAGGTACATTTCACTCATCTGTGTCTCAAATTTAGATGACATCTCCCCGCATGCCATTCACAAGAAGCACCTTACCAGCTGCTTCTGTGAAACCTGCAGCCCCCGTCTCGTGGACGTTTCCCCTCCTGCTATGCAGGGGTCTGTCCTGGAAAAGTAATCCTAGGAAATATTTTACATGTGTGCAGAGAAGCTGGATATGGGAAGAAAGACAGCATTGTGCAACCAGATGGCTCTTCACCAAGCTTGTGGGCACCTCTGTGTCACAGCAGCAGAGAGCTGTGCTGGTGAACAGCGGCGTGCAGCACACCTGCGTCGGTGCGATTTGTTTGGTGGCAAAGATCCTCAGTCATGTAGTCTGCCAGCCCGATAGCACGGGGACAGCTCACCCCTTGCAGCGCTCAGGTCTCCTTGTGCCAGCTGCTGACCCGGATGCTTATACAGCCAGTTCCCACACGTCTCCCTCTCTCTTAGCCCCCTCTGCCATTGGCACAATAGCAAATGAGAGTCCAGCCACCAAACACTCATCCCCACAAGCGCTGGCAGGGAATGTAAAGGGAGGCCCCAGGAGATAGTGAATTTGGCTGGTCTCACTTTTGAATAAAAAATAAATTGCATTCAGCACTTCTATCAACGCAAAGCTATCGGGAGCCCCACATTGGCACTTGCTGGAGTCTGGAACCGGCGTGAGAACTTCGTTAACGGGCGTTCGTTTAAATATCCACCAAAGCCCTCGCTCCCGTCTCTCTCAGCTCTACACTTCCAGAGGACAGAGCTGCACTCCCAGAGCCCGTGGTGGGGCTGTGCACCTCCTGGGTTAGATGGAGGTCCTGCGCTCTGTTGTGGCAGCACCCACAGCTACAGCCCAGCCCAGACCGACGAGCGAAGCAATCAAACAGGTAAGAGAGAGGGGCCAGGGTAATGCTGGGACTAGGGGGTCAGCACACACACCCACAGGAGGCCTCAAATGCCTCTACACAAACCTCTCGTAGTATGGGCAACAAGCAGGAGGAACTCACCCTCGTGCTGGCTGACACCAGCCCGGACATAGTGGGGATCACGGAAACGTGGTGGGATGAAACGCATGATTTGGCGGTCAATGTTAAGGGCTATAGGCTGTACAGGAGGGACAGGATAGGAAGGAGAGGTGGGGGCGTGGCGCTCTATATTAAGGAGGAATACACATCCTCGTTAATTAGCAAGGAGCCAGGGGAGGGGCACTCTGAAGTGCTTTGGGTTAGAGTACAAGGCAGTCGAGGGGAAAGGGACTTAACGGTGGGAGTCTACTACAGACCTCCCAACCAGGGAGAGGAGCTTGACCAGGAATTCTTGGGTCAGCTCACAGAGGTGGTGAAGGCTAAGGATGTGGTAGCCATGGGGGACCTGAACTTCCCGGGCATCTGCTGGGAGGAGCAGTCAGCCAGGTCTGACCGCTCACGCAGGGTCTTGGCCAGAGTGCAGGACCTCCATCTAACCCAGGGGGTGCACAGCCCCCCCCAGGGGAGACACCTTGTTGGACCTGGTGCTGGCCACGGGTGATGACCTGGTGTGGGGGCTGCGGGTGCTCGACCCCCTGGGCAACAGCGATCATCACCTGCTGGGATTCACCATCCAGCGCAAGGTGGCAAAGGCCGGCAGCAAGGCACCGGCCCTAGATTTTAGGAGGGCAGACTTCACCGAGCTAAGGAGGATAGTTGGAGAAGCCCTGAGGTCCCGGAGGGGAGGGGAGCCAGGTGTCCAAGGAGAGTGGTCGCTCCTTAAGGAGACGATCCTCCAAGCCCAAAGGAAGGTAATCCCAACGAGGATCAAGGGGAGCAGGAGAGCACACAAGCCTCCATGGCTCACCAAAAGCATCCAGAAATGTCTCCTTGCTAAAAGGAGGCTTACACCCAGTGGAAAGAAGGGGTCATCACCAGGGAGGGCTATTCTGTAGTTGCTCGGGGATGTAGGGGGCAGTTAGGAAGGCCAAGGCAGAGATGGGACTGGGACTAGCTTCCCAGATTAAGGACAATAAGAAGTCTTTTTTTAAATACGTAGGGGGTAAAAAGAAGGTCCCGGGTAATGTGGGGCCCTTGCAGGACGCGATGGGAAACTTGGTCGTCACACCAGACGGCAAAGCTAACATGTTTAACGATTTCTTTGCCTCCGTCTTCCTAAGTAGGGGCCAGAACAGCCACCTCCCTGCTGGGCCCCCCTCAGGCCCCGGGGGAGGCACACCTCGGCCACGGGTTAGCGAGGATTTAGTTAGGGAGCTTCTGGAGGGGCTGGACGTATTCAAGTCAGCCGGCCCGGATGATCTCCACCCTAGAGTTCTAAAGGAACTGGCCAAGGTCATTGCAAGTCCCCCGGCACGGCTTTACGAGCACTCGTGGTGCTCTGGTGAGGTACCGGAGGACTGGAAGAGGGCCAACATGGTTCCCATCTTCAAAAAAGGCAGGAAGGAGGACCCGGGAAACTATAGGCCGGTTAGTCTTACCTCGATCCTAGGCAAGCTGTTCAAGAAAATTATGTATGGCACACATCCAGGAGGGGCCAGCAGGGGACTGCATGCTTAGGGGCAACCAACACGGGTTCATCAGTGGCAGGTCCTGTCAGACCAACCTGGTGGCCTTTTACGACCAGGTCACCAAATCCTTAGATGCAGGGGGAGCAGTGGACATCGTCTTCCTGGACTTCCAGAAGGCCTTCGACACTGTCTCTCACCCCGTTCTCATTAAGAAACTGGGGGGCTGTGGTATAGACACCCACACAGTCAAATGGGTCGCCAACTGGCTGGAGGGCCGCACCCAGAGGGTGGTAGTGGATGGGTCCTTCTCAACCTGGAAGGACGTGGGCAGTGGGGGTCCGCAGGGCTCGGTCCTCGGGCCCGCGCTGTTCAACATCTTCATCAGCGATTTGGACGAGGGGATAAAAAGCACCTGTTCAAATTTGCTGATGACGCTAAGATGTGGGGGGACGTGGGAACACTGGAAGGATGCAACAGGCTACAGTCAGACCTAGACAGGTTACAAGGGTGGGCGGACGAGAATAGGATGGGTTTTTACACAGACAAGTGCAAGGTGCTGCACCTGGGGAGCAACAACCGGCACCATACCTACAGGTTGGGGAACTCCCCTCTTGTCAGCACGGAGGCGGAAAGGGATCTGGGGGTCATCACTGACTCCAAGATGAACATGGGCCGGCAGTGTGGGGACGCGGTCAGGAAGGCCGACCGCACCTTGTCCTGCATCCACAGATGCATCTCGAGCAGGTCCAGGGAGGTGATCCTCCCCCTCTATGCAGCACTGGTCAGGCCGCAGCTGGAGTACTGCGTCCAGTTCTGGGCGCCGCACTGCAGGAGGGATGTGGACAGCATGGAGAGGGTCCAGAGGAGGCCACTCGCATGGTCGGGGGCAGCAGGGCAGGCCCTACAAGGAGAGGCGACGGGACCTGACCCTGTTCAGCCTCCACAAGAGAAGGCTGAGGGGGGGTCTAGTGGCCTGTTACAAACTAGTCAGGGGCAACCAGCAGGCATTGGGGGAGTCCCTGTTCCCCCGAGCACCGCCAGGAGTGACCAGGAATAACGGTCACAAGCTGGCAGAGGGGAGATTCAAACTAGATATCAGGAGGCGCGACTTCACGGTCAGGGCGGCTAGGGTCTGGAACCAGCTTCCAAGAGAAGTGGTGCAGGCTTCTACCCTGGGGGTGTTTAAGAGGAGGTTAGGTGAACACCTTGCTGGGGTCGTGTGACCCCAGTCCTCTTTCTTGCCATGGCGGAGGGTCGGACTAGATGATCTGCTCAGGTCCCCTCCGACCCTGCAAACTATGAAACTCTCAGCTCTACACTTCCAGAGGACAGAGCTGCACTCCCGGAGGCTCCTGTACCTGCCACTTATTCCCAAGTTGGCTGAGGCACTCTGGTCGGAGGTCTATGAAATCGTGAAGGGTGATGGACACAGCAAATAGTTATTCATCAAGTCCCAGAATACTAGAACCACAGGCACCCACCAAAATCATCAGGAAACTCATTAAAAACAAATGAGGAAGTCCTTTTTGATGCACTACATAGTGAACCCAAGGACTCATCGCCACAGGAGGTTGCAGAGGCAGGCAGCATAGCCAGGTTCAGAAGAGGGACTAGACAGTTTCATGGAGGACAGGTCCCTTAGGAGTTATTAAATAAAACAGTCAGCGATGTGTCTTCTGACATCCCTAAACCAATGATGGAAGATGCCAGGGAGGGTGGATCACTGTAGACTGGTGGGTCCACAGATCATGTCTAAACAGCCTGTGAAAGATGACTATGATCAATCAAAAGCATGCGAATGCCCACACGTACAATTCAAAAGTGGCCTGCACCTCCATTCACAATTGTTTAGGGGTCTGCAAATAACAGGTTGAAGACCACTGCTGTAGCTGGACTACCTGCCTGACCTGGTATTCCATCTGTCACATTACATTTTACTATTAATTGCTATGATTTTGAGAAATAAAGCAGGAACAGGCCAGGATACCTGGGTCATGAAGTCCAGACCTGCGATTGCAGGCAAGCACATCCCACCACTCCTCTTGTAAGTGAAGAAAGCTCCCTCTTAAATCCAGCTGTTGCCCCATCCAGTCCTACAGAAAAGCTGGTCCAGAAACTCACTGCTACGGGTATCCCGCAGGACTTTGTAAGTGGGACCTGGCAACACAACACATAAAACCCAGCTCTGTTATTAAACTGCAGTGACCTCATTTGAGGTCACACACATTAAGCCAGTTTGTACTTGTGTGTTACACTTCAAGCTGTTTAAGAAGGTGAATATGGACTGGTATCAGTCCCCTCGTGTGTGTGCTCAGGGTCACTTCTTGGTCCCCTGGTGGTACTGGGCTTCAGCACTGCAGGGCAGTGTTTGTGCCTTCCCACCAACACTGCTGCTTCATTGCAATGAGAAAGTGGCACGCCTGTAGGTTTGTCCTGTGAGGATTTGCAAAACACTTTTGAAAGTTACCAAATCTATACTCAGTAGTGAAATCAACTTGGTACAACCAAGGAAAAAAAAAAATCACCAAATGCTGAAGTCTGAGGCATGCAACCAGAGGAACTGGGGATGAGAAAGATAGAAGGCAAATAGACTGGAATTTCTATGCTGTAGGCTACATAGATTAGTCTGCACGAGACATTTACTGCAGAACTGACTAACCATCTCTGCAGTAGTGTCACCATCTACACATGCAGTGCCATTAGGACGGAGTAAAATAATTAACTTCACTGTAGGATAGTACTGCTAGACACAAGCACTATCCTACAGCAGAGGAAATAATATTAATGTTGATGGGGCTAGCTGGGGCATGGGGATGCTTCAGAGGTTATTCATCCACATTAGTTGCATGTGTAGATGTACCCAGTGATCCTCAATTAGGTGCCACAGCCCCCTGGGGCGTCTTGAGATCCTTTCAAGGGTGCCATGCAATGTTAGCACTGTGAGGGGTGCAAATGCAATTCACAAGATAAATGCAGATTCCAAATAAGTGTTAAAAAAAGGCCCACATTGCTAGGGTCGGTCCAAGTTCTTCTCAAAAAAACCCCACTTTATGATTTTTGTGCGGTCAAAAAGAAGAGAAAATGAAGAGCTGGCATTTTCCAAGGGAGCCTTCAGTCTAATGAACGGTGCTTTGAGTCTAACAAGGTGGAGAACCACTGCCACAGATAAAACCTGGACGCTAGTTGCCAGAGAAAGAGCTAGAGGCAGTAACATCGGCTGTCAGTCGGGCCGTGGGACAGACTCCTGTGACTCAAATTCCTAGGACAGAAAGCGGTTTGCAGTCCTCCAGCCAGACCTCCTGCCAAAACAGGCTGCAATTTCTCACCTTGCAGTCCTGCCCTGAGCCCACTGGCTGGTAGCTGAACCAGCAGGTGTTATCTAGACTGGGGCAGGGTGAGACCCTGGCACCTCAGGCATGTTCACTGCTTAATTTTCTGCTGCAACGCAGTCAAAAGGATCATTTTTGATCCTTCTCTAGGCTCTTTTCTGGGCCAGCTGCTGGAGGAACCCTGCTTCCCATTACAAGCCCCTACTCCTCCACTCGTGGTAGACTGTCTTTGGAAAGCAGAGTGAGGCATGCTGATCACTGCTTATGAAGCCGTCCCGTGACTTTCCCTCCCAGCTCACTAGGTCATGTCAAACATATGGTCGGACCGTGTTGTCCCCAGGGGGACAAACTACATGACAATATGGCCCCAACTACATCATGCCAGCCAAGGCTTTGTGTAGCTGGGCCTTAAAAACCTCCAGGGATGGAGAGTCCACAACTTCTCCAGGGAGCCCACTCCAGTGTTTCACTGCCCTCATGAGAGTTTTTTCCAACTATTCAACCTCAACTTCCCTGGTTGTAGCTTGAGCCCATTGCTCCTTGTCCTGCCATTTGCCCCCACTGAGACCAGTCCAGCTCTGTCCTCTGCAGCCCGCCTGCAGGGAGGTGAAGGCTGCTATTCAATCCCCCTCGGTCTTCCCTTCTGCAGACTCGATCAGCCCAGGTCCCTCAGCCTCTCCTCACCAGTCCTGTCCCCCAGCCCCACAACCATTTTCCTTGCCCTCCACTGGACTCTCTCCAGTGTGTCCACATCCTCTCTGTAGTGGGGGCCCACAACTGGACACTGGACTCCAGGTGTGGCCTCCCCAGTGCTGGATAGAGGGGAAGTGATTCTTCCCCTCAGTCTGCTGGCAACGCTCCCGATGCAGCCCTGGACGCCACTCACCTTCTTAGCACCAAGGGCATGCTGCTGGCTCCCATTCAGCTTATTGTCCACTGTCACCCTAAAGCTTTCTCCCAAATCCCAGGCCTTTATGATCATAGGAGCAGCTTAGTCATTCTCCTGCAGGTTTAATTAACCCTGCTGGCTCCAGTCAACTCTCTTGGATGGGGTGGGTGGGACACGGATCCAGACTGCAGCCGGGAGTGGTAGTGCTCTTAGGGGTTATTGCAGTTCAGCAAAGGACTCTGCAGAAGGCATTAATATGCAAGACTAGAGGAATTAATACTGTTCTCCACCCAAATGCCCAAGTCCAGGGAACCCTGGAGGCTTGTCTAATCAAGAAAGTCAGTGTAATTCTTCTGCAGGGTAATACTTTGCTGTCTCCTACTTGCTGCAGCAGAGCCATGCCACGCTTCCTCCTCCGACTTAGCAACCGTTCCCAGGACTTCCCGCGTCTTCCATGACATTGCCAACCTTCTCGTTTGCTTTCCTCATCAAGGTGTCCAGGGCAAAGTCCTCCCTCTGAGGAAGTGTGTCTGGCTTGGGCGATCAACAGCAGCGGCTTGGGCCCAGATGAGCTTGCAATGAGATGCAACTACTTGTCCTATAACTGTTATACGTAAATTGAAGCCAAGTGGGAGATTCAACCTACAGGTGTTATGCTATAAACACCTGTAGGCTGAATCTCCCATCTGGCTTCAATTTATGTCCAGAACGTCCTGGTGAAATTTCAGTTTACAAACAGACATCAAAGTGCCTTAAAATAACCTATATTGCAGGCCTTAGAGACCAAAGGACAGATATTTCCTGATGAGGACCTGCACAGTAACGGCCAAAGGAAATTATTCCTGTCTGCATGACAGTGTAGCCATAGACCTGCCAACAACCCCAGAAAATTTATTTTTTGGGCTGTAATTCTCACAGCATGCCCCTGCCAAGGCCAGTCAGGCACAAACGTGATAAACTCTTTAAAGCTCCAAGCACTATAAGAGCCTGAGACTTTGTATTTTAGTATTGTAGTCACAGCACATAGAGAAGCGGGGCTGGAAGGGAGTTGCAGAGGTCCCGTCTAGTTCAATCCCTGCCGGACGCAGGATCAGCCCTGGCCAAACTGTCCTACACAAATCCATTGTCTGACCTCTTAGCAAAACTACAGATGTAACATTTAACCCCGGGCTGGTTCTAGTCAGGTCAGTTATCTCAGATAGTCTGAACCGTCTCCAAATGCCTCAACCTGTGAAAAATTTTGCTTAAGTTTTTTTGTTTTGTTTTGCTTTTTTATGAACTAAAGTAATAAGCCTCCTCCTGAAACTGAGAACAGGAACACCAGCTGCTGCCCTGCCTACCTGTGCTGTCAGCTGTCGCTTTCTAATAGCCCATTTCCTACTTAAAAAATGCTTTTTTTGGTTTTGAGACTGACAGCTAGGTCTTGTTTCACACTCGTGCACTTAATTTTCATTTTACAGTGGGGTAGAAATTATCCCGCTGCTACTTACCCCTTCTGACCATTAAATACAAAATGCAGAAGAAGCATTAAGAGCAGGGCCAGAGCCTACAGCCCTCTCTCCCCTGTGGCAGCATTTCTCTCTCTCTGCCCCACATCTCTTCCCCTCCTAGCTGCCCAGTGAGCCAGCTCCATGAGCCGGCTGGAAATTGCCCTAGGCAATGCCCAGCCCACGGCCGGGTGCTCAGAGCACTTTGCTGGGAAATTCAAATCCAAACCTTCTCTAGGTAGAGGGTGGCTGGAAGCTGTTTCCCACCCTAGGCAAGTGCTCCATCTACTAGACCATTGGGCTGAATGCATGAGGGCCCTCTTCCCCACCTACTAGTTTTACAGACGCGCACCAGGCAATCCTATGCTGTCATGGGTGCAGAGAGAATCAAAACGGAGGGGGCCAAAATTGCAGGTACCTAGCTACGCAAGGGCCATTCCCCTCATAAAGGCAGGGTCCTCACTTCCTGTGCATCTGGCAGGAAGACAGGCCATTCCTTTGGCATACTATCATTCTGGACCAGCAATTCATCCGACTTAATCCCCTGGAACTACAGCCCTGCATCCATGGCAGAGATTTTGGGGTGGGGAGCACGGTTATGTGGTGGAGGGAGGTTGGTTATTACTCTGGTACAGTGGTAATGTCACACGTACCCATGCAAAGACCAAGTGGTTCTTCAACTAGGATCTAGCCGCTGGAGCAGACAACGTACCCCAGGGAAACCAGCAGACAGACACCCAGAGGACAGGCGGTCATTGCAAAATCTGTCTTGCGCCGACTGCCACAAAGGGCCACCAATTCTTGCAAGCTCACGTGAGCCTGGACTAGCCCTAAAGCAATGCAAGTATCATCAGATTGGAGAATTCAATGCTGTGGCTTGGTGATAAAACTAGCAGGAGCAAAGTTTAATTAGGGGAAGATCATGACAATGAAGTTCATGGCATAAGAGAGAGGCTGCTAGGTAAGTGCAGCCATTCAGGTGAAAGGAGACGCTCATCAAGGAGAGTCAAGGGGCTCACTGTACTTTCCACAGGAAGAAGCCTTTAATTCACTGATCCAGGAGAATGAGTGTTTCCCCCTGTACTTTAGAAAGGTTTTCTATGCATCTTTTTTTTTTTTTTTTTTTAAATATAAAAAAGGAGGAGCAGCTGGTGGTGCTTTAAGAGGCATTTTCATGCAGCATGCTGGGTCACTCCAGAGCGGCTTGAGCAGAACTGGGAAGGGCGCCTGACTGCAGATGCTTGCTCACTAAAGCCAGAGACTGCTACAAGAGATGGGGGAGGAGGACAAAAGCCTAACAATGGGACAATTCAACAGCACGTGGAAGAACGCTGCCACTTCCCACTGCACCAGGGAAACAATAAATAAGGGGGCAGCTTTGTGACAAAGGTCTCATAGTCCAGAGCAAGCTGCAGTGAGGTCTCCTAGCAAACGACTTCCTCACTGCCACAAGACCGACTTAGCATAATACAGCATAAATAAAAAGCTAGGCTATGTGTGATTAAATACATGAACAAAGTTGCTATCGCAGTTCATCCTTGCCCCCGAGACAGAGCGAGTCCATGCTTTACCGTCCTATCAGAACAATTCAGTGATTTCCGCCAGGATTTGTGCAAACTAGTGAGCTTCTACTGGAGAGAAATCAGACAGCTACTGGCAACTCAGGGCACTTGTACTCCATTTATGCTAAGTAGGTGATGTTATTTTGTAGGGCATTTCCGAGGCAGCCAACAGAGCAAGGAGGCTGGGCAAGTATCTGTGGGACACTCGGGGCCCAGAGGGGAGGCTGAGACGTCAGCAAGGTCCCATGGCAGACCCCAGGCCAGCGGGGTCATCACACCAGAGATCTGTTCCTCCCAGACAGACCGCTGGACGCCGTCACGTGCCCCGAGTGCAGGGGCCTTGCTTTGGGTCCTCAGTGCAGTGCGATTCCCAGGCTTGCTGTATTCAGAGGCGACGCTGCAGGCTCACGTGTGGCTCCTCTGATGTAGCTGAAGGTACTTGTTCTGTGTGAACCGCTTCTTGCATTCAGGGCAGGCAAAAGGTCGCCGTCCACCCTGGGATCCCGACAGGGCTGCAAGGTCAGGCTTCTGGCTCGTGGCCCCCCCGCCGGCCGAGCGCGACTGCTCTGCCGTGGGCGAGGGATGGGCGGCAAGCCGCGGGGCCTGGCCGGCACCCTGATCGGCATGCGTCCTCTGGTGCGCCAGCATGATCCGCTCGTCCCGAAACCGCTTCTCGCACACCACGCACTGAAAGGGCTTCTCCTCAGCCCGGGCACGCTGGGTGCACGGCGCCGCTGCGCCCATCTCATCCCCACCCGGCAGCCGCGTGCCCCGATGGACCCGCTGGTGGCTTTTAAGGTGCTGCTTCTGGCTGCAGGTCTTGCCGCACTCCCCGCAGCGGTACGGCCTCTCACCCGTGTGGACGCGCTGGTGGATGACAAGCGTCTTCTTGTCCTTGAAGCTCTTGCCGCAGTGGGCGCAGGGGTAGGGGCGCTCGCCGGTGTGGATGCGCTGGTGGCTGACCAGGTGGTGCTTCTGGCTGAAGCGCTGCCCGCAAGCCGGGCACGGGAAGGGCTTCTCACCCGTGTGCACGCGCTGATGGCTCAGCAAGTGGTGCTTCTGGCCGAAGTGCTTCCCGCACGCTGGGCACGGGAAGGGCTTCTCCCCGCGGTGCACCTTCTGGTGGGACACCAGGATCTGCTTCAGGCGGAAGGTGCTGCCGCAGTCCGGGCAGGCGAAGGGGCGGGCCGCCGTGTGCGTCCGCTGGTGCTTCCGCAGGTCCCGGCTCTTGTTAAAGCCTTTTCCGCACTGGGCGCAGAGGTGCGGCCGCTTGGGTGCTGGGGGACTTCGCAGGGGCCGCACCTGCAGCTTCTGGGGCTGGCTCCTTCCCTTCCCGGGGGCCGTGTCCTTCCTTCCCATGTGGGTTTTTTTGGTGGCGCTTGAGGTCCCCCTTGGAGGGGAAGCCCTTTGCGCATGTGGGGCACTTGTAGGGACGCTCCCCTGTGTGGCTCCTCTCGTGGATGGTCAGAGCCGTGTTGCTCTTGAAGCTCTTGTCGCACTCGGGGCACGTGGGCGGCTTCTTCTTGAGCGAGACCCTGGGGTGAGGGGCTGCCGGAGGCTGGCTTGGCGCGCTGCCCCCCTGGCTGTGTGGCTTATCGAGGGTCTTGCTTTGAGCCGTGCTGCTCTGCGTCTTTGCGCCCTGTGAGTCCGCGCATCCTTCGGGTTTTCCTGAGAGCGCAGCGGGGGACTCCTGGGTCTCTGCATGCTCCTCTTCCTCCTTCTTGACCCGAGAGGCATCATCTGCTGGGAAGGAGAGAGAAGGAAGGGCACAGAGGTTATTTTTTGGAGCAAGACAACTGCAAGTTCAGTGTCCCCCGGCGAGCATTTGTGGACGAAGCTCTGACTTCCTCTGGGGAGTTGGGAAGTCTCCTCCCTTCCCACCCAGAACAGAGATGTTCCCCTCACATCAGAGAAATAGCTGCATTAAGCTGAGCAGGTCTTAGCCTCGTGATGCTGAACTCCAATGCAATACCGCTGAGACACAGCATCCGCCATCAGCAACACGGAGCAGCTTCAGTGCCCAATGCAGAATTACGCTGTGCTATATAGGAGCAAGTTTTGGACCCCGTGGCCACCCCAGAGAGGCAGCCAGGCTCCAAGGCCATGCAACTGCTGGCCTCGCTCTCTCGTGGGTTAGACAGCTCGGTTTTGTTCACTCCAGTCCTCACCCTGCCCATTGCCACAGCCTCAGGAGGTCCTGGACACACAGGCACATTTGGGTGCTGTTTCAGCTGGTAATCCTCTCCCACATGGAGCGTAACTTAACTATTTCTACTGGGAAGTCATGAGTGACCCCAGGCCTGGTACCCCCAGGGGTGTAGATGCAGTCCCATCTCTAGGGAGCTTCCTCACCCTGCGGGCGGTGGACTTCACCCTGTGCCACCCACCAGACCAGGCCCCCGTTACTCACCTGACCAGGAGCATCGGGGCTTCCCCGGCACACCGGGGTCCGCAGGGTCTCCGACACACGGCTCTTCCTTCTGCTCTATCTTACAGATGATCTCCGGTTTGACAGACGGCCACCTGCCCGGGACAGGGAACAAGTGTCTTCCACGTGCGCTGGTGTGCTTGGGGTCTGCCCTCTCCGAAATAACCCCTTACTCCAAATCCTTGGCCCAAAGTGTCTCACCGTCCTCCATCCCCTACCAGCTTTCTGCCCCTCTCAGACACAGGCCTGTTGTCAGGTTGCTCCTACCAGGCTATGGTTTGGTCCTCCATCTTCTGTCCCCACTAATCTACCCTGGCCTCCTGCCCCTTGTGCACCACAGGCCGTAGCCTCAGGGACTGCTCTCTGATCCTCCATGTGCAGGGTATGTTATGGCTCATGGTGCTCAGCGATAGAGGGACACCCCAGCACACCAGTCCAGCTTATGACCCTGGGGCTGAGGCTTCCCAGCCCACATTTGGGCCCCGAAAAAAGATCAAGGCAGGTGGACTTTCAGCCCTTGAACACAGGACGCCTCACCCAGCGAGGCCACCAGCTCGTAGTTCTCCATCATCACATTGCGGTACAGCTCCCGCTGCCAGCCCGCCAGCTCTGCCCACTCCTCCACCAAGAAGTAAACCGCCACATCCTCGAACGTCACCGGCGCCTGCAAGGACAAGCGATCCCGGGTCAGCGTGTCGGGCTGCGCCAACCCTGCAGCCTGCTCACAGGGTTGCAGCCGGGGTCTGATCCTGCTGCACCCCGAGCCTAGGTAGGGAGGCACCCCTCTGTCTACAGGACCGGGGAAAGAGGATTTCAGTGGCACCCAGTAAACAAAGAATTAAAATAAAAGAGAGACAGCTGCAGGCTGTGGAGCGGAGGCCCCTGTTCCCTGCCTCGCCACCCCAGGTCTACCCTCTGGCAGGCCGAAGGCAGGGGGTGCAAGGCCAAACGGCAGAGGAAGGAGAGCAGAGGTCGCAATGCCAGGGAGCAGGCTGGTGAAGGAATGAGAGAAGACAGGGTGGCTGGTATGGGAGGGGAGTGAGGACACCCCATTATCCCAGCAGAGATGCACCCAGCTCTGAAGACGGTGCAGCCGCAGAGGGTGAGTGGCAAAGGAAGATGAGGCAGGGCTTTATAGGGGACCCCCCATTCAAGCAGCCCACCTGGTAAAGAGCCCAGGTACCTCTTGGGTAGTCATCTCCCCAGCCCCACAGAGCACTCCCGATGGCATGAGGTGCAATAAGGGGACCCTGCCAGCCACCCCGAGCAGCGGACTGGACCCAGGACACTTGAGGACAGAGCACTGCCCAGGCATCTTCCTGCTGTGCACAATGCAACCTCGTCAGCTGCCCAGACTCCAGATTTACCTGGATTTCTGGAAGTGCAAAAACAGAAATGCCTTCCAGAAAGCAGGCGGCAGTCCCCATGCTGCTGGACAGTCCCCCCGCGTCTATTTACAGAGGCAATTTAATGAGGCACCAGTTTTACGGTGCTTCACACCGCAACCAGTGCTCCAGCATCTCCCCGGGACTCTCACTCCCCATTGGAGCATGGGATCACCGCGCTCTCGCACCGGCAGTCATAACAACACTACACCTACAGCCTCTGGCCCATCTAATACCTCAGGTGCCCGCAGACTCACCTGAGCTTGGCTGCCTTCTCTCTGGGGTTACAGCCTAATTGGATTTTGCATGGGGGTTGGCCCACGTGCTGCACTTCTGGTCACTCCAGCGTCCCCTGCTCAGCATGCCCCCCGGGTCAGCTCTTCAGGCCCTATTCTACACCAACACGCTCAGCACTTTGGGCATCCTTGTGCACCCTACTCTAGGGGAGCCCTTTGCTACTTTCACCACTGCACCCCACCTCGAAGGCAGAATGGGGCTCAAGTGCCCAGAGACGTGCCTGGCCCCAACCCTGGGTAACCCAGCAGGGTGTGGGGCTAAGGTGATTAGGCCCCCCCTACTCACTTTCCACCAGGGAGGTAACTGGCCTGGCATTTCTGGAGAGCTGCTCCACCGGGACCGGGACCGGGACCTTACCTCCAGGGTGCTCTGAGCAGCAGTTCAACCAGGTGCTGCTGCAGCCCTGGGAGCCTGGACCTA